>NC_052505.1:45119107-45280781 GCF_014356525.2 Nilaparvata lugens | reverse complement strand
TGATGGTTGAATGTGAGAGAGGGCCGGCCGTGCAAAAAAACTAAAACTGCAATTCAATTGAATCCTCACTTCTTCACTTTCTCACTATAGGCCTATATCCCTCAGAAACACACTCTCTTGTAAAATACTCAATCCCCTACACTGAAATAATTTGACTCCTTCAAGTTATGTGCTCCAAACTTGATAATACCGCCCGTTGTTCTCTCAATAATATTTGTTGAACGAGAGCTAGCAAGTTCTTACTTTTTACTCAAGTTCAAAGTTGTTGCCAGTCTGTGGGTTTGCTTGTTTGTTTGAATGCACTACAATAACTTTAGAAAGAGTTGATTGATCAGCTTCAAATTTTGAACACGCACTCTTCGAACCTTTTTACAGATCAAGTTCGTTGAACAACAAAGTATTTTACTCACTTCTTCGTCCTTTTTCAGGATATAAAAGTAACATTGAAAGTACTACATGAGACAAAATAACTTGCTCCTGAGTGTCTGCCTGACTATTATCTTTCAGTAGCATACGCGTAATATTAATGATACAAATTGTGATGGCAGTTGCTATGTCGTTGGTATTATTAATTTGACAAACTTTGAATTTTGATTCTGAATCATTTACCCATACGGAGAAACCTATGAAGTTCTATGGATTCACGTAGGCCTACAGCGTAATATTAATAGGAAAACAGTTTGATGTTCCTTTTCCCAAGATAATTTGACAGTGGGCTCAACTGGGATTCCTATTCAAATGAAAAAAAATTCTGTAGGTAGCTTCATAATTTAGGTCTGCCATCTTCGTTCCGCCACATTGGATTAAACATTTTCTTTGGGAAGGTTTAATACAAGATTCAAATAAAGAATTTCAAGAGACAATGAATGGTGGAAATCGCTCATCAATGTATCAAACCACCGTTTCAAAGATATTCACATTTTAGTGTTGAAGTTTTTGGATATCTGTGATACAGAAATATTGCTCGCCTAGAACAGGATAGATTATTCATCACATTCTTATTATTATCGTTCCCTAGCAACCTATGTTAAGCGTTTATGTAGTCGCTGCTAAGAGAGATTTATGTGATAGCTAAATACCTGAATAATAGTCAATAGTCAAAATTCTTTATTACATATTCTTCAAGAATAGCAATTGTTGTCAAGAATAACAAATATATATATAATTAAATATATTTGAATTGTTTGTATTCACAATTATATTTTTGTTCACTGCCAGTCTGTCTCCTGTTTCAAGAAATTCACATAGTTCGTACATGGGCCTTCCTTTGAGAAACTCACTAAGTCTTTTTTTCAATGTCACACAATCCAGCCTCTTTATCTTCTCCGGTAGGTGATTCCACAGTTTTCTGCCCACGTATGAAGGTTTCTCTTCGAAGATTGCAGTCCTGTGCCTTGGGAGTACATAGTTTATCTGCCTGCCGAGTGACGTATTTATGAACATCTGTGCCTCTCTGGGAATTCAGTCGGCTAACATGGGTGATGACTTCCATGATATTGTAGATCTTGGTCACCGTCATGATGCCGAGATGACGGAAGGCATCTCGACATGTCTCCTTTTGTTTGAGACTTGCCAGTGTATTCAATAATATTAAATACTATATTCGACTAAACAACGAGTGACCCAAATGAAGCGATTCAAAATATAAAAAAAAAAATGGGAATGCGAAAAATATTATGATATTTGGAACTCTAAAACTTATCATTTAATTAACAGACATTTATGGGATTAGTAATTTTCTGAAAAAGACTAATAATTGGCAATAACAATTTAGCAATATTGCACTAATAGTTTTAATTTTAGATGACTCTCTCCTGAATTATTGAAATCTGTGTTGGAGATTCCTAAGTGATTGCTGCATCATCTGAGAAAACCCCGTGGAAGGGAGCTCTGTTCGAAATTAACTGAATGCTCAAGTATAGACATTTAGAAGAAAACAACCATTCCATTTAAATAATTGAATAAACCATTTCATTTAAATAATTTGTTCATTGAAATCGACCACATCAGTATCATCATACCATCATCATTTACTCGTGAATTACCGGTAGTGTATTGTTAATGTATTAAGATTTGAGAAGATAAGCATCTTATTGGTTTTTCTCTCAATGATTGTAATGGATGGCTCAATTGTTTTTATATAATTATAAAAATATCACAGTTTATCACATTCCAGTACAATTATCTTGTTTCACAATCCATTTCTAAGTAGAGTTCATAAGTATCGTAATCTTGCCATACAATTACCATTTACCATACAATAATTGAAGTTGATTTCATTCAACTTTAGCGGCGCCATTTCACCAAACTGCTAAAGGGGGGAGGGGCAAAAGCCAAGAGGTATTGGGGGGGGGAGGAATAACCACAAAGGATAGAGGGACCTGGGTTTTTCCCCATAAATGTTACATTCGAAGATGTTATTATATGCTTCATTTTTTCCAGTTTTATACAAATGTGGTTGAAGTATCAATACAAACATATACATTATAACTTATTAAATTCAATCATGAAATATTTATTAGAAATATAGGTCTACAGAGAGCCCCTAGAGTAGGAATACACTGAAACAGATTTCTTAAAAATCATGGAAAAAGATACATTTTTCTTTTACAATGACAATTTCAACAATTTCATTGGGGATCATATTCCAATTGGAAAATAACTTTCAGTTAGAAAGCTAAAGATACATCAAGCTGTTCCCATAATTCTCAAAAACTCTTTACATACATTTTTGATTGTCTGATTGTGCCCTTTCTTTTGCTTTCACTGTGACATCTTGCAACTTGTTGATTCTCACATTGAAATTTATTCAATAACTCACTTATTGAAGTTGGTGCGTTGGTGTGCTCTGATCAATAAGTGTACCCATTCTGTATTCAAACTAGACGACAGAGAAAAATATATTCTTTATTACACTGTACCCGTATCCATACTTTCAAGGCAATTTTGCTACATTGTTTATACTGTAGAAGGAATTATACTACTGCTGTTAAAAGAAAAGTATTAAATCATTATGAGACTTCAAGGATTCGTGTAGATAGACCCGCATTTTCAATATTTATCTGATCCTTGAGGGGGGCCTAGGACCCCCCTGCCCCCCTAAATGGCGTCCCTGTTCAACTTTATTATACTTTTCAAAGTTTTTGTATTCTACTCATTTCCATTGACAACATGCTCACATATCCAATCTTCCAGGAACTCTATCCTATATAAATATGCCTCTACATCCCCATATTCTAAGAAAAGGGTATTTCTATGTTAGAGAAGCACATACTGAAATGAGCTTATAACAATCAGGTAGTTTTGAGGGAATATGAAAAAGATAGACTCAATTGTCTCAACGGTCTATTGCTGGTTTTCAAATAAAAGGTGGAGGTGAGTAGATGTGACAAGTGACATGTCCGTTACTGAAAAGATCGATTTTGGGATTCCCAGTCAAAAAAGTTACCTGATTGGTTGAGTCCTAACCAAGATATGCTTTACATGAGAAAGACAGTGATGATTGAAACAGTTTCTCTGTGACTCGCAATCATTTAGGATGAACATACAGAGAGTGCAAGCAAAGTTTTCTGCTTTCAAATGGGTGACAGATGACGGGGAAGTGTATAAATATAAGAGGACTTTGAAAAAAAATGAGGGTAAGTATGTATACATGTTGTGCGTTAATCAAGAACATTGCAAAGGTTCATGTATAGTTTCTTTTGATGAGCCATCTAATGGTGAAAGTGTGCGCGGGCTTGTAGAGAAGAAACAACACACCTTCGAGAACTGTCGCGATCCAACTTTTCTGGAGCGAGAGGAATTACGTACTAAAATTTTGGAAAGAGCGGCTACAGAAAATACAGCAAACTCAGTGATATTTCAACAAGAAATAAGCAGGTGAGTCGGATGAGAATTTTATTACACTGTCAATTTGCTATCAACTTTTAAACTGATTCAAAATAACACAAATCTTAGTCCACTAGATACTATTGTAAGAATATTAGAGGCGACGCATAAATGCGCCTGTTCGTGCGAAATGCGAGTGTTCGTGCCTCAAAAGTGGGTACTCAGCTTATCAACAAGACTTAATTATATTATTTTTCATCATATTATACCCTATTCATTATCAATATTCACCTATCATTATCATAGCTGATTATAAATTTGCATACAACCACGAACAATGAGAGTACCACATCACAAGCAATAAAGAATTTTACTATCAATTAATTGCTAACATTCAAAAAGCTGACATTAGAAGGTATAAGATAATTCCTCATCAATAAATACAATAGATTCAACACATTCAAATAACTCAGCAATTCAGAAACATTCAACACGTTCAACAAATTCAGTTACTTCAGAAAATCCAATTATCATTATTATTATTATTATTATTATTATTATTACTGTTACTCATGGCGCTTAGTTGTATATTACTTAGCTTCATTAAAACTCACACAACATGCCACCTGTCAATTACATATATATGTTACATACAAGATTGGTTTTGATACATTTTTCAATATGTTAAGCCTAATTTTCTTAAAAGCCTATATGTACAAACTACCAGACAAGGACCTCATTCCCTCTTGAACACTATAGGGACAACTCCTTAATAGTATATCACCTATTTTATTCTTGAATACCTTCAAATTGGTCCCCAGTTTTTCAAAGAGTTGTATATTTTTATGCCTGAATACAAGGCCTGCAATAAATTTCATACATTTAACAAATCCAATAAACTCTATAAATTTCTATTAAACTCTACTGATTCGATTAGTTTACAGACTTCACTTTCAATAAAAAGAACCTACTCAATCAAAAATAACTATTTGAAAACATTTCCATATAAATGTCTATTTCTATCGAATAGAATCGTTATTGATCATGTAGCCCTAACTATTTCAGAGATGTTTAGTATATCATTGAATCTAATAATAATTAGAAGTATTAGTCAGTTAGTTGGTGTAAGTCTTATTATCTCTTTATGTTTTATAGTATCCTCATAGCCCCCTTGTCAATGTTAGAATGTTAAGCAAACTTTTCTCTTCCCAAGGTGGAAAATTGAAGTCTTAAACAAACGTTTGGAATGTGTATCGTGAAACTCATTGCCTCGATTGTATTTTTAAGACATTTCTGATACAAAAGTGGTTTGTCTTTTAGTTAGAAATCCACATTGTTATCCACATTAATCCAGATTGAAATCCATATCCAATTTGTTAGTGATTGTTAGAAATCCACAAAATTATGAGAAATGAAGCCATTCTGGCATCAATGATGTTCATCAATTTTTAGTTGATAATGTTCTATTTGATCATTCTTAAATTTTGTCTGGGATCTCACTAATATTGGTATTATATTTCCAGAGCTCCACTGTCAGTGAGGGATACTCTCAATTTTAAAGAAATTGAGCGCTCTATGCAGAGAGCCCACAACAAACAAAATCCTCAAGCGCCAAACACATTGGCTGAGATGGGTGCTGCAATAGATTTATGGAAGGACAAATTTGGTCTTTTGGGTGACAAGGTATTCTATCTAGGGAAATTCGGTGATGAGGATGACGAATGTTTAGTGGCTGTTAATCCCATCGGACACCACCAAGATTTCCAGAACACAAACTGGCACATGGACGGCACATTCAAATGCCGTCCGAAATCGCCAGAATTTGCCCAATTATATGTTATAATGGCAACATCGCATGGCAGAGTGAGTAATAGTTTTAATTTTCCTTACTTCAAAAATTTTAATTGTAGATATTGTGTTGCAAACATTGCTCAGTCCATTTACAAAGGATTAAAGTCTTGAATTGAATTTCAAATCTGAAAAGTATAAAGTAATCGCCTGGAATCCGCTATGTGGAGATTCTTTCTCAACTGGCAAGGCAAGGCATTCTTTCGAATACAGTTTGCTTTCAACCAAATAAATGAATTATGAGATTTATTAGAGCACAATCGATTCAATCAATTTCAGCTGCTGCTAAAGGAAAAACTCCGGTGAGAGTATTATTACTCCAATGCTATTAAGATTCATCAATTTTGGATTCGATCATCAATTCACTTGAAATTTCTATTACTTGAGAAATTATAATGTAGGAATATAATATTGGAAGTAATAATTCAATTTTAATCAATTATGATATATGGAATTGATGTTTGGTGTGTAGTTTGTTTTTTAATATGTTTTATTGTACTTATATTATTGACATCGATGATTGTTTAGGCATTTCCAATTGTTTGGGCGTTGATGAAGACACGATCATCAAAGGCATATGATGTTCTTTTGGGAGAAGTGAAAAATCATTTCCCAAATATGAGACCGAAGGTCATAATCAGCGATTATGAAAAGGCAATAAAGAAGCCTTTGAGAGATAGATTCCCAGAAAGTGAACACCGAGGCTGCTGGTTTCACTTCACTCAAGTAAGTTTGATTGAAAAACTCGCTTTTACATTTTGTTCATATTGTATTTGCAACTGGAATATATTACGAAGCTCCATTTCTCATCATAATTGGTCATAGGAGAAATTACCTGAAACTTATTCACTCTTACATTGGCACCTTTACTATGCAAATCTAGATCACGACAATTTTCTTTATTGCGGATGATGCCCACATGAGCTTTTTGCTGGTGCGTGGGTATTGGAAAGTAGCCTACGTTGATGAGATAAAATTTCTTGGTTGAGAACTGATATTGTGGAGTTTTTCCATAATTAAAGAAATATAGTTTAACTTTGTCACATCAAAATTTTATTAGACATAAATACAGGACTGTAGTTTCGTGTTGAAGCCAACACATCTTCAGCTGAAGATGTGTTGGTTTCAACAAGAAACTGCAGTCCTGTCTCAATTTCCAATAAATGTGAATGTGGCCGAATAAAACTGTGTTTTTTCAACTGATTAATGAGATGATCAATCGCCTATGTCATCAGCAAGATTCGAACTCACGAACCAGGCTGTGCTAGCAGACCGAAGCATGAAACACTCCTTACCACTAGACCAATCCTGCCGACAATATTTCAAGAATTTCAATACAATAATTTCAAGAAAAGAGATTGTCAGGTTACTGCTGTGCTAGTAAGCCAAAATTTCTGTGAACACGTTTAGAAAAAAAAGGAATTGCTTTTAATTGCAAGAATGTAGATGTGACTGATAACTAGAAAAAAGTTTAACTTAAAACGTTTTCATATACTTACAACTTATTTGAATGAATGTTTCAGGCTATTGAGCGCAATGCGCGTAAAATAGGGATAAGAAAACCTCCCATGAATGAAGATGATGACGGATGGAGGGTGGCGAAACAGTTAATGGCCACAGCTCTTCTACCTGCTGGTAAAGTTGAGGAGGCAGTCGGAGTAATCGAGGGATTCGCCGAGAACTATATTGATAGTGCAAAACCAAAAAAACTGATAGAGTAAGTTTTAGTTGAGATATTCTCAACTTTTTAAATTTTCCAATTTAAATTTTACGAATGTGTATCGAGCTTTAGGGTAGTGAACCATTCAATTCCGTAACTTCAGAGATTTGCAGTACTAGCGCATTTACCGCAGTACAAGTTTCAAACATCTTATTATAATATCGGGGCACCGAGTTTCGCTCATTATCTATTTATTGATAAACAGACCTCAATTCTTTAGAATGATTGGGGAAGGACTAACAGGCACAGCTCAAAACTGTTTCTTCCCCGAATTTTAATTTATACACTATACATATTCCAAAAAGTAGGTTATGTTCCATACACTATTGAATTCAGGTCAAATTTTCAGTCCAAATATTTGAAAACATAAAAGTTCTAATTTAGATTGTTTACAAACCAAATTGAATAACAAAATAACACTCACTTATCACTTAGAACTGTAAAATAATGATTATCTTTGAATATTATGATATACCATCTCATGTCAACAAATCGGATTATTTTGATCGAGTCAATTAAAATTTCTAGATTTCTTGCGAGATACGGTAAGCTAATTGATTACACAGCTGATCTACCACACAGGCACATGCATCTTCTGTTATCGACAGACGACGAAAATATCATATGTTTTTCCAAGGATGAATTATCCTTTCCATGTCCTTCAGCGAGTTTTCCCAGGGATGAAATCTTGTGCAATCAAATTTTTATATCATAAACCTACTATGTTCCAAATTTCGTAAAAATCGTTAGAGCCGTTTTTGAGATCAGTGAACATAAATTACCATATGAATATCCAGCTATAAAAATAACCAGATAACTCAATATAAAGATATATACAGAAATTTCCCGCTTAATATAATGGGATAATATAATATTGTTTATTTCACTCAGATGCCAGAGTGTATGCTAGTGTGTGGTTGATATTTCAACCGAAGTGAAGATGTACCCTTCCATGACATGCTTTTATAAATAGCATGATTAATGATTGTAATAGCAATAAATTGATGGAAAGCTTCCATCGGGGGAAATTCGGAAGCTAAAAACACCAGTTACTGGCACTAATCATTTCACAGCTGTCAGATGGAGGAAAACAACTTGAAAAAAAACTCATTCAGGTTGAGATTTATTGTGCAATAAATTTTGTTGACATTGTTTAAGAAGATAGTATAAAATTGGTTACATTATGTTGCAATGAATTATTGATCATGATCATTTAAAAATGTTTCCCTTTTACAGATACTTCAAGAGAGAGTGGTTGGTGAGGGTTACTCCTGAGTCGTTCTCAGTTCACGGCCAAGCTAACCGAACAAATAATGCACAAGAATCCTTGAATCGGTGTATAAATCGAGCAATCAGGCCGCAAGGAAGTGCCTGGGACTTTTGGAGTGAGTATGAATCCATTATTCCTTGAATTTCATTACATTTGTATGATATGAGCGTAGATATATTTCATCTTTTGAATTTGAGAAATATTTGCTAGTAGTTCTGTGAACAGTAGACCTTACGCAGTTTTCTCATACACAAGTATGTGATGTCAGAGATTTCAGGTCGCACCTTATCAATTTCAAGGCCTCTGACATGACCTAACGACTGTTTTCAGGCAGCCGGGACTGGCGGTTTAACGTGCCCAACCGAAACACGGGAGTGGTATGAGAAACATATCTTGCCCGGGCCGGAATTTGTTATACATTTATAATAATAATAATTCATTGGATATTCTAATTCGTTATTATTTTTATTATTATTTTATTCTATCAGTTGGTCAACTGCAATTCCTAATAAATCCTCCATCTATCAACTATTAACTCATGTAGGGTACTTTGTTTAAATAATAAAATTAAAGTGATAATATTATATCAGATAATATAGTATTTCTAATGATGATAATTTTTCTAGGTGGGCTGATGCAAATCACTACAAAAGAAATGAATTTTTTCAATCAATTGAGTGAAGGGCGTGAGTTCGCCAGAAAGAAGAAAAGTGGCTGCTACAAGACGGCAACATCGTCAACCTGCAAACCAAACTCAGCAACGGTGTTATCACCGTTGCCGAATTTCTCTCGGCTGCCAGTTTTAGGATTGGTGATACTGCCGTTGTGCAGGGGGCGGATGATGTGGAACTTGCACCAATTCAAAAGAATGTATTCTAAGTTATTTATTTTGTTGTCCAAGTTGTTTTAGGTAGTTTATAATCTCTCAATTATTTTTCATTCCATATATATTATAATAAATTACTTTAAAAATGAATTGGTTGTTCACTATATTATACATTATTTCAAATATACAAGACCGTATGAAAATAGTCTCATGAGGGTAAATGCAACGTTGCCAAATAAGATTTGATCAACTTCGTCCGCAGCTGATTATAAGTAAGAATTAATATTAATATTTTCATAATACAGTACACCTGAAGAATTGGCAAAGTTTATGGTAAGGGGTGAGGAGGTACTCAGCTCTTCCAACTAACATCGGATTAGTTTTATGCAGTCTACTATAACAGACTTTCCCATATGGATGTTACTATAGACGTATTTATCATCGTATTCCATTTCTGTTTGTTAGTTTGTTTGTCAGTATGTCTGATGGAAATCGAAAACGGCTCTAACGATTTTGATTAAGTTTGAAACATAGTGAGTTTGTGATACGAAAATCGTCATTTTAATTAGGAATCATGTTTAGGATAACTCACTGAGGGAACTTAAAAATGATTAGGTAATAATATTCATCAACCGAGTAGCAGCTGACTGAGAGAGTTTTCCGTCGTCAGTTGAAAACAGTTGATCAAGAGAGTTTTTCATCGTCAGTTGAAAACAGCTGATCGAGAGAGTTTGCCATTGTCAGTTGAAAACGAGACAGATGTGTTGAGTCACCAAGTTTGTTGACGTCATGTTTCAAAGTTATTGCATGATTCGATAAAATAGGTGCAGAGAGCAGCCGAGTGTCAGCAACGCAACGCAAATTTGAATTTGTAACATAATGATTGCGGTAATATTAATCAAGTAAATGCTAAAGTGGTCAGTTTTAATATACCTAGGTAATTGAATTATAACAAATCATTTACTTCTAAATTTCCATCTCTATGCCTTTGTACTTTCAACTCTATCCTTTGATATTGTTATATTCATAGACGTGAAGTAGATAGATAAGGGTGGGTGTCTACCATAAGTAAAATGAAATGTCTATTTCCGACTTCTGTAGTTGAATACTTGTAGCTAGTAGTTCTGTGAACAGTAGAACTTGTACAGTAGTTATAAAGTGTATAAGATCTCATTGTTTAACAGATCTCATTGTCAATATGTCACCCCAATTAGCCCTTCGGACATCGGAAAAAAGAAACCGGTACCGTGACGAGAAATCGGTAAGTGTTGAAACGGCCAATGACTGATTGGCGTGTATTGACGATGACAATATTACCTGTTATGAATGAAACCGAGAGCAGTGCCAAGCTGTAATCATCAAAAGCTGATTAACAAACATGCCAACGTACATATACAGACAAAAGCAAATCCCGTCGTTAAAACGTAGAAAAATCAATCATCAAAATATTATCATGAAAAAATAACATTTTCCCGCTATTTTGGGAAACGATAACTTACTGTATATCTTCCAGTATTGAAAATGACATTCGAAATAAAAAATAATACTGAGAAATTTTATTTTATTCAAAATTCTCAATGTTCGAGTATATTAACCCCCCAGTAGACTACATTCAACACAGTAATCGAAAGATAATATTATTTTTGTGAAACAATTATAATCTAAATTCTACCAAAATTATTATATCGTTTTCGAGATTAGGCCACAACTTAGCATGAGAATTATTGAGTCAAATCATTCGAATAATTAATTGATGTGTTGGAAGTGCTCTGTAGAATAGTAGTCTGATTGCAGCGAATTTTGTAGAATATTGGGCAGGGCATAAGAGTCGACCTCGACTTTATTCATTGGCAATTGATATTTCCCGTTGACAGTTATCAAATTAGCAGTGATCATGTTATTTTTGTTTTTGCTTGATGCAATTGAAGATTAAATTTCAAATTAAGTTGATTCTGAATTTGATGACTCTGGTATCCATGGATCTCTTGCTTATTCGGGATTTTTTGGCAGATCCTGTCGCTTACTTTTCGTTTCACTTATCCAAAAGTGTAAAATCAGCCAATCTGCTGATTCTTTCTTCCATGAGTCCATTCATGATAGTTAGTATAACAATTATTACGGCCGATCTCTCATGTTCTGAACTTTACTATAATAAATAAAGTGAAATAATTTTAATGTGAATTTGCATAAATCTGAATAGAGTTTATTCAATCACTTTGATTGACTAACATTATATGATTTCTTTGGATGTAAACTAACATGTAACTCAATTTAATTTCTTTCTAAATTGACAACTCTAGTATTTACTTGTGATCTATCAATATCAATAGGTTTGTCTTGTGTCATGTAATAACATCATGAAAAGAAATAGTAGCAGCTGATGGAATATTCTATTTTTTTTTCAATTCAGTTTTTAGCTGATTTTGAAACATAAAAATATCAGTCCCAGTAGCACAAAAGCCTGTCCAATTTCAATCAGGATTGAATCTCATGAGAATTAATCAGAGCAGGGGTTATTTTCAATAGAAGGCTTCTCTTATTGGTTCTCGTGGTATTTAGTCCTGATTATTAATTAACAGACAGTGCAACTGGCTCTCAAGGCCATGGCTGCGTACAAACATTGAGCAAAAGTGGAACCAATACAACAGAAACTGGAGAAATTAGTCGCATTTCTATCACCTCACAATGAACAATACATTCAACTACCAATATGTTTGGAGAGATCGTTTTTAAATTTCTTTTGATATCATCCGGTCACTTTCTGAAGCTATTCTTCCAGATGTTCCATGAATACTGCAAAGTTTTAAAGTATGGTCGCCAAATTTGGTAACTCAACTACAGATTTATTTATTTATTTATCATTTACAATCAACTTAGGGACAAAGAAACAGACTACAGTCCAAAACTTCTTTTCATCCCAATTTCATAAATAAATTGTCCAAATAAAGGTTGTAAAAATAAAGGTGCGACTTTCCAATTCTTCACTAATTTACACATTGAAACAAATAAACACAAACACTCGAAACAATTATTATTAAGTAAGTATTAATTTTGAATTAAGAAAGATTAAGATTCGAATTGATAACAAAATTCCTATCAGAATATAACGAGATTGATATCAAGGAAGTAATCTAATAAGTAAATAGCTTATGAATAACTTATAACTTATAAAATATTATAATCTTTTTCATTTGCTCACACTCTCTTACGTTTTCAACAGACTATGAAAAACTTTTTTCTGATCAGCTGCTACTTGAGGGACCAATAATCCTCTCTCAAGGAACTTCAGCGAATCTTCCCAGAGTTGAGACCTGTTCCAAAATAATGTTTTTTATCGCAAACCCACTATATTCCTGATTTAAAAAAATCGTTAGAGCCGTTTTCGAGATCCATCCGACATACATACATATTCACCAACACACATATTCAAACAGAAATTGCTTTCTTAGTATAATATTGACTTCAATGATCATGATTTCATTCAATGAGAGCTTATTTCACATAATAATAACAGCTGGCATCAAAAGCAAAAATGTCAAACATGATTGAAATTGAAACAGTAGCGATCATCAACATTACTATCTTCATATGATCCAAAGTAACCAAATTATAGTAACATTAATATCAATGTGTCAGCATTGTTTGAATGGGGAGCATTGATGCTATTAATGAGGAATACTGCCAGTAAACGAACTGTTATGCATATTCTCTAATATTTTTAGAACAAACAATCAATGTTTGGGAATAATTGATTCATGGGAAAAGCGCCTTACTTCTATGGAAGATATTTTTACATTAGGGAAAGCAACAACAGCTATTTGGCCGTTCTAATAAATAACCCCTTTCTTTTGCCCAAGTTAAATTTTGGCCGAATTTCCTCATTCTTTGCAAATAGATTCCACACTTCTGAAGTTTTAAAAATACCCTCCATATAATATCATACTGTAATTATTAAAATTTCATCGAAATTGTTTGTGCAGTTTTCACGATATACGAACAAAATTAGTCTTGATGGAATAGGATCAATTGATAGAAGCAACTCCAGTCATAAAAGTTTGTTTTATGAAAAATGAAAATGATCTATACTCCAAGGTGAGCACCTAGGACGTATAAGGAAGCTATATTCCAAGTTTTGTTGCAATCCATCCTGTAGTTTTCCAGAAATCATGATCAGTGAGTCAGTAAGATGAGAATTTTGTAAGTATAGATATGATGTATCAAAAAGCATGATACAGTTCACACTGACCATACCACAGATAGAACAAGATGATGTTTCAATGATGTACAAAGTGTACAACTATGGTTGGTTGGATAATGGAATTTGATACAAGTACTCCGTTCCAGAAGAGTATTTTGTGATATCTGATCAAGCCAATAAGTTAACTGTGGAAGCTAGCAGGACTTTGTGTAGAACAGTAGGAACTTTGGACTTATGTGATACAGGAAGCTACATCCATTCACATAGATCTGCATGCATGCAAAACATAATCAACAATCAGACAGAGGGAATTGGATGTGAATTGATAGTATCAAAACTAGAAATAATAGATCAGGTTATTCCAATAAGATCTGGGATACTAGTATACGGGAAGAAGACAATTGAAACTGGTGTACTTATAAAAGGCCACCCCACAATTCAGAGCCGGGTAATCCAAGATGACACAGATGTGCGATTTTACAAATACCAACCAGGATATTTTATGGAGATAGACCATACCTATTACAAGGAATAATCGAACACAGAGGATATAATAATGTAGGGCAAGATGGTCTGAATCTTGGTGCCATTTTATAAGTCATAGGGATAACCAATTAGTAGACTAGTATTAAAACATATTTTACTATATTCAAAATCTAGATTAATAGATTTACACTTTGTAACAATATTTTTGGGGTGTTTACCAAAAGCTAATATTGAAAGAAATTGTTAGGTCTCAGCACTAGAAGCTGGAAAATGTTATCACCAGTTATGGTATCAATTGTCTAGAGATAAGATAATAACGGCTCTCAAGGCTATGATTCTTAACAGCCAAATGAAAATAAAAGTTTTGTTGCAATTATTTAATAATAATGTTTGAGGTTAGGTTCTTTGACATTAGCTAGTCGGTGACCTTAGTAATCGGTCGAGCCATATATTTGAAAATTAGCCAGACACCTTGTAGCAAATTAATTGCATCTAGGCAGCATTCACTAAGACTTGGATCAGAGGGTTTAGTAAACTAAGCATGCCAAATAAATGTAACCAAAAACGATTAAGAAAACACAAAAATATTTATTATATCATTGAGCATGAACAAAAATAATAAAAAACAAAACAAAAAGATAAAGGAAATTGGATTTATTTTTATTTAGTGCAGTTATACATGTTACAGTCTAGGGATGTACCAATCATAATGCAGTATTTGACCGGCGCTAAAAAATATTTAATTCAAAATCTCCACGTGGTCTTTATAAAAATTTGTAATTGTTATAGAATGTACGAAATTATGTAATCAAGATGAAATAAGAGTTTAAGACTAAAATATTCAATCGATGGATAGTAATATGCTGTTATGTTATGGACTATTTGATAGTACTAAATTATGTCATTGCAGAGTATTTAAAATCCGCCAATGGGAGTGGATATTTAAATTTTATGCAAATTGAAAAGTCAGAAGTATCGTTGAGAAAGAATAGGGGAAGACCCATACCGCACTTGCTTGCCAGAGGTCAACAGGGACACCCACCAATTATAAGAGCATTAGACTGAATCCCTTGTTGTACATAAAATAATTTTTTAAAGGTTTAAGTTTTGATTTACATAATTAAAAATAAAATTCATTTAACTCAGTGATGTTGCAATATGACATGAGTTGTTAAATTTAAATATTCCCACTGGAGAGGACGACAGTAGCCCACCAGAAAAGGCTTAGGACACACAAGACAAATCCAGGCCACCATCAATAATTGTGAAAGATCTACAAGTGAGTTCAATAGTTATTAAAGAGGGCCCTCAGTGCTACAAATCAATCACAATTTAATAAAGCTAGCTCGTCAAAGGTTTATTAAGAATCACACTTAATATTGAAATTTGCGCAAATATTCAAACCTTAAGGGAAAGTCTTAATAAGAACAATTTATGAGAATTTAATATTTAAGTATGCACAAAGTAAATATTTATTAATATTTGATTTATTAAATATACTCACATATTAATCTTTTTTATCAGTTATTTATACGAATTTTTATGAAGCTCATGTTCACAAGATAAATTTTTTTATCTGAATTCCACCAGAGACCGAACCCAAGCCCTGAGATATTTCAATATTTTTATATTTTATATTGATGGAAGTAAGATTCATAAATTCTATTCGACAAGCAACAGCATGTCAGCAACTGAGCTATACAAATAGACAGAATATATGCTGATTAAAGAAGCACAAGATATATTATTTGATGCTAATAAGCAAAGTAAAATAATTTGTGAGCTACCTGTGATATTTTTTACAATATATATTTTCTCATATTATTTTCATATTTATTGTTCTATTTTTTATTATGCTTGTTGATATTTTCATGTATATTATATATTTTATTTGTTGGATGGTGTACCCTTACCCTATGGTGTGATCCTATCTTCATGCTGACCAATCTTGTTCTAGTCTGTTTTATTTCTATTATTGACAAAATATTTAAATTATCAACCAACTATATTCTTCACCAAATAAGTTGGATAATATACAGCATTGATTATTGAATCTTCAGAAATATTATGTTCTCAAATATTACGTTCTCATTTATTTAAACTATTCAGAACTATCACATCCGATTTGGAAGAACACAAGGGTCATAGTTCAGCATGTCTTCAGCCACAAATCTACATGACTTCAGCTGCAGTCTGCAGAATTATGTCCATCACATTCAAGCTCTTATATTTCGTTTTCCATGTTATGTAGGCGTTTGAGACCGATTGTGCATTATTCTTCACCATTTAGTCATCTGATTATAGCAGCTGCTGCCATCTATCGGCAAACAGTGGAATGTTCTTGAAGCTCTGGTGAAGCATGGCAGGATTATCTCATAACATGTCTGGTAAGTCCTCATTTTTTTCCTTCAAAATCATTTATTATGAAATATATGGATCATGTTAGTGTTTGTATAGTTGATGGAAATATTGCTTGACATAGTTCAATAGTAGATGACTTCCTGTCAATCCATTTATTCCTGATTTTAGCTAGAGAATTATCATGGGCAGAATTGTGCACAAGCAGTACTGAACACAATCATAATTTCATACAAACATAACCTGAACTCCAGCTATTTTAGCATGTTTGAATTCTAATTCTTTATAATTTTTCAACATTTTGAATGATTTACTGATACTTGAGTATGTGTAGTTGTGAAATAATATACCTATTACTGTTCTTCTTACTAAGCTAATCATTTACTATTATTTCTGTGCAGATCCTGGGGCAGAGATTACAGCAGAAGAAATCCTATATTGCATTGAGAATGGAAATTTATCTGAGCTGGAGGATTTTCTCAGCAATGATGAGGAAGAGCAAGAGGATACCACCCTTCCTCAGACTACAAATCCAATTCCTCGTGTGGGAGCTGACACAGCAGTCCGGCAAGAAGACGGAGCAGGTGAGCAGACTGAAGGTGAGCAGGATGATGATCCTGATTCAATAGATCAGGATAATACAACAATGTTTGATTTTGTCACCAACAAAAAGAAGAGGAAGTGGCTGCAATCAGACTTTATCCCACCAGAGGTTGAAGCGGAAGAGAAGAGGAAGAGGCAGAACCACAAGATATAGAACTACTTGATCCAATAGACTATGTGAAAAGATACTTGCCTCCTTCTTTTTTTTGGAATTAGTGGCTAAGTATACTAATATGTATGCACTACAAATGGATGCGCGCAATTTCAAGCCAACAAATTCTTCAGAGATTGAAAGCTTGTTTGGCTTGCATATAGCTCTAGGTACATTGAAATTTCCTCGTGTAAGACTCTGTTGGGACAGTGCATTGGGAATCACTCTGTTCTTGGAGACAATGAGTAGGGACAGATTTTTCCAACTGAGAAACAATTTTCATATGATTGACAATTTAGCTGTAGATGGAAACAATAAAGATAGGTTTGTAAAAGTAAGGCCAATTTATGATTGTATACTGAATCGGTGTAAAGAGTTGTCAGTTGAAAGAGACACCTGTATCGATGAGCAGATGGTACCTTTTTGTGGAAAATTGAATGTGAAACAATACATGAAAGGGAAACCAACACCATGGGGGGTAAAAATATGTGTGCTCTGTGGTAAGTCAGGGCAGGCTTATGATTTTGTTTTATACCAAGGATCAACAACTGAGATAAATCAAGAGCAATTGAAAAATCTTGGTTTTGGGGCTGCAGTAGTGCTTCATCTTGTGAGAAGATTGGAAGAAAAGGGTGGGCACTTTCTCTATTATGACAATTACTTTTCAAGCTATAGCTTGATTCAAATATTGAAGAAGAAACATATATTTGCTGCTGGGACAATTCGTCTATGTAGATTTTCCAACCCTCCATTGAAAAATCTGAAAGAACTAAAGAAAGAAAAAAGAGGATTTCATGAAGAAGTCCAGTCTGCTGATGGAGATATTGTATTGGTGAGATGGTTGGATAATAGACCAGTGAGCCTTGCTTCAAATTTTGTAGGTGCTGGTGTTGTTGACGAAGTGAAAAGATGGGATAACATCAACAAAAGATATATGCAATTTTTAATATTACATTTTTTCTCACATTTGAATCGAATCTTCAATTCGAGATCTATGGAACTTTATAGTAAATGTCAGAGTTATCAATAGACGGACAAACTTTTTGACGGAGAATTTATTATCGTAAATGTTTGTTGCATTGTTCCATGGTGTCACCGAGGCAGGGTTAACAAATTACTAGATAAATAGTTTATTTAAATAGAATATGTATAAAAATTTAAAATAACATTTTCAAAATAAAGTTTTATTGAGAACAGATGTAGAATGTGAATTCTAAACTTGTAAGTTATAATATTTTGGTGACGTGTCTGTAATGTTGGAGGCGTTGGCTTTGTGACTTGCAACTTAGGTCTTTTCCTGTTCTTTCTTCTTCTGAAAACATGGCTGGCTGTTGTGTGTGTAATTTTGTGCTCTGAATTATTGTCTGTTTAAGTGAATTTATTAATGTTTTAAATTGAGTTTTATACAAGTTTATTGTGTACTAGTTTGTTATTAAATAGCTGTTTGTATTTTCAAGCCAATAGCCACTGTGTTTCAACTGTAAACTAGATAAGTATTTTAGTTCGTAATAACTCTGAAATAATTAGGCTTAAGATATATTTTTCTTTGTGTATTTGTATAAATTCATCTGAAGATTATAAGTTAATTTGCTCTGAAAACTGGATTTCTCATTCATAGGCAATAGATCCATTCACAGTTTATCAAGAATCTTATTTCATTGGAGCCGACAACTATCCTTAGGTTGATAGGTGTTAAATGCTATTCCAACCGTTTAAGGAAAAATTGGTAGCACGGCAAATGTTACCCCTGTGGTGGGACAGAATTACAAAATAAATATGTCCCAAATGGTACGCCCTGGTGTGGGACTCAAACTACAAAATATATCCCTGGTTGTAAAAAATTATTGGTAGGATAGATATCTTGATAGGTTATGAATGGTTTGTTGCTGAGTGGGAGGTCGGTTCAAGAGAGATCAAGTTTTAATGAATCAGTGCATATTACAAAATGGCAAACATTAAAAATGATCTGAATCTTATAGCATTCTTAACACAAAAGTTTGATGAGCAAAATGCTAAATTTGATAAGCAAAATGCTAAGTTAGACCAAATGTTTAAAAATCAAAATGCTAGGTTTGATGATATGAAGCAAGAATGTACTAGCATTAGACTAGAGCAGGTTAGTATAAACCTTCTATTGAAAAATGCACATGAATCATTGAAAGATAATCATAAAGATGAAAACAAATTGAAGCATGATAATAGTAGTGTTAAGATACAGGATCAACTCATTCAAGTTTCTGACAATGTAGGCCTAGTTACTGTTGTTGAAAAAGTCAACCCTAATGAGACAGTAGAATTGAGTAAAGAAGTAGGTAGGGAGTTGTCTTCACTGAAAGTCAACTATCATGAAAGTAATATTGCTACATTGAAGGTTAGGAAAACTATAAGTAAAGTGAATGATTACATGAGACAGGTTTCTGTAGAGGTTAGGAAAAATGTAAACAAAATGAATGTTGCTTTGAGTCAAGTTGATGAGTTCAACTTTCAACTGAGAATTGAAAAGGTGTATGCTATGCATTCTCAAGTGAACATGACTAACTTTTGTAGGCAAAACGGCTTTGTTGAAACAAATGAACCCATGAATAAAATCATGCTCTTGAAGAAAACAAAACGCAAAGTCTCCATCGATGTGTTAGTATTCAAAGGTTGTTTCAAGTTGCTTATTTACAAGATTATGACAGTGAATCACATGATGAAAGGGTATTCCCCAACACACAATGATTAGGAATCCTGTGTTATGCCGGGATTCAGAATAGCATAATCGCTACACAGTGTATGGTAAGAGTCCATAATTGTGTATTTTTTCTTTCCTGTAGCCTATTTTCTTGGCCCTTAATCTTTTCAATTTTCGATTCTTTCCTGTCTTTGTGTAATATTCAGTAAATTTCTTCTATGAAGCATATCTTAACCATTCTTGTCCATAGTCATTTAATTTGTATTTTTCTGAAATAATTTTAGAAGTTGAAATAGTAGCTTATTTTCCTAATCTTTAAATTGTTGATAAAACTTAACTTTTCAAAAATCTATCCATTGTTGTGTAAATAATTGTTTGCTTGCGGTATATTTTTTCATCATGTATTACATATTTTAATCATGTCTATTTTTTTTTAGGTATCATATTAGGTAATTAGATTTTTCAGAGCAATTTTGTCCCATGTTCTCATCTTTCATTGCATATTGTGCCATAAGCCATATGTAATTAGGTTATAGTTTTCTTCTGGGCTTTTAACCCATTTTGCATTTTATTTTTTCTTTGCTGTCCAATACTTTGGATTTTTGGTAGACAAGTAGGTGTGATTCTTTTAGAGGTGTGGGCGTGAACCACATACGGCTGGACTCGATTATCTGACCTACTTGTTTGCGATATAAAAACCTTATGACTGCAACAACAAATGTTTGTAAAACCTTTTGCATACTTTTGTTTTTGTGGTCCGATACTAGAGTCTGCTATCACATTGCCTTACAGACATCTAGGAACTTTCCACCCAGTCACAATAGTCAACATATTTTTTCCTTCACCAGTTGTTTTTGTGGGAGTGATAGCTCACAATTATAACAAATTAGAGTCATACTTGGAATTTACAAAATTCCATAGTAGTATATTTTATTAAATATACTTCCTCATGAAAGTTCAGTACTGACATGTAGGATAGGCTCTAATTAATCTTTCTCTTCTTTGTATTGTTTTAGGGAATTTATTTACCCAGTTTTCTTTTTCTCTTGTTTGTATTTTTTAGGGAACTTATTTACCCATTATTCATCTTGATCATCTTTGTATTATAATCTTGAAATGTTTGTACTTATTATACAGTCTTTAAATTTTAAATTATTTTAAAAAATAAATGGTTCAATTTAAAACGTTTTGTTATATTATTAATTAAAATAAGTTTTTGTGATTGATATCTTTTTCAAAATTTTTAAATTTGTTTGTTCTATAAATTTTGATATGATTGATTATCGTTTGAAATGAATGCTGGAGTGTATGTAGAATTTTTAGTGGGGTTTGTTGATTAGAATTTTGCTGGTATGTGATTGTTTTTTGAGATGGAAACCCATTATTGCCTAAAGAAGGAATAACAGAGGTTATGACTTAGAGAGGCAGTAATGAGATAATATTTTTTGTGTTGATTACTTATGTTGATTGCCATAGATGCAAAAATAATGATTAATAATGTTGATTGCCATAGATGCAAAATGATGATTAATTATGAATATTGTTTTCCTTTGAAGCAAAATATTATTGATGTTTTGAATGATTTCTTGTTTAATGTTTGATAGTAAAGTTTTGTCATGAAATGTAGTTTGTGTTTAGAACATTGAAGAGTCGAAATAAACTATAGTATCCAACAAACGATGATTAACAATATTAAATAATTTGCTTTTTATACAAATTTTGAACACAAAATTAAAACTAAATAATTTTGAAACCCTGAATGATAAATCATAAATGTGAAATGAACTTGCTATAAATGCTATAAATGAAATGTTATATTAAATGATAATGAAATGCAGATATATTATGAAATGATTGTGAATAGAATATCAATTGTCTGAAATTATTGAAATATGTATTGAAATTAATTTTTGTTGTGATGATCTGATGTTTTTTTACAATTTTGATAATGATACAGGGTGTTATGAAATTCTATTTCTATTTTGAAGAATGGATTAAAATTTGATATTTGAACAGTGAATAGATGAAAATGAATGATTTTTTTTTTAAATTTATCATTGATATGTCCATATTTCACAATTTATGTATTGCTGACTGTATAATAGGATCTTAACAAATTTCAAGTTCTTATATATTTAAAAATAATTTTCATGTGTATTAGATTGTATTGATAGCCTAATCAAGATTTTCTTTTTAGTTTATAAGCATTTTAAGATAACAGGTACAGCACAGACATTAACATTGAAATAGTTATCATGTGAATCTCGAAATCAGCAACAAGTGAACGCCATGAAGAGTGTTAAGAACATTTGGGTGATTTTCGAACTAGTGTGACATAACTACGCCAATATCTACGCCAATATCTACACCAATAACTACGCCAAAATTTACGCTGATGCCTACACTAATAACTACGCCAATGTCAACGCCAATAACTACGCCAATGTCAACACCAATATCAACACCAATAACTACGCCAAAATCTACGCCGATGCCTGTGCTGATGCCAACGCCAATATCTATGCCGATGCCTGCGCCGAAGCCAATGCCTGCGCCAATGCTGATGCCAAAATCTGCGCCAATGCTGATGCCAACGCCAATAACTATGCCAATGTCAACACCAATAACTACACCAATGCCTGTGCCAATGCCAAAATCTGCGCCAATGCTGATTCCAACGCCAATATCTACGCCGATGCCTGCACCAAAGCCAATGCCTGCGCTAATGCTGATGCCAAAATCTGCGCCAATGCTGATGCCAACGCCAATAACTATGCCAATATCTACACCAATAGCTACGCCAAAGTCTGTGCCAATGCTGATGCCAATGCCAAAACCAATGCCAATGCCTGCGCCAATGCCAATAGCTACGCCAATGCCTGCGCCAATGCTGATGCCACCGCCAAAATCTACGCCAATGCCGACACCAAAGCATACACCAATAACAATGCCAACGCTTATTGCTGACTTTGTATCTCAAACTTCAACATTACTACATTACCTGGAGGTAATTGCCATCCATGTTCACATTCACAACTTTGAATTCAGAAGAACAGTCACAGTATCATGAAAGAATTGATTCAAAAATCCTCTCCTAAATTATTCCTGTATGCAGAACTCTAAACCTTGAAAACTGAAAATATCAAAAAACCAAACCTTACCTAAATTAATCCTCACCTAAATTAATCCTGTATGCAGCGTCTATCTCTTTTCCAAAAAACGAATTACATTGTCATTTCAAGCCTGAAATGTACATTGTATAATTATATGATACAAAATTTATGTGACTCTGTATTGAATTTGGTATGCAGCCGTCTACTACAAGCATGAGGCAATGCTAACTGAGATGTCACCTGTATTGAGTTTGATATGCATCAGTCGACTACAAGTATCAGCCCAACACTACGTGCATCCAGATCAGCCCAACACTAACGTCATCACATTGGAGTCACACTTAACTGAAAATCATACTGAGTGCCTTAACGGACTGTTTTACAAAATGTGCATCAATAAAATCAACCGCGTCAATAGTGAAAGAAATGAACATTTTTTGAATTATTGAAATTTTATGTGAAAATTAAATGTAACAATTCATCAATTCATTTAAAAATAAAAAAAAAAATAATAATAATAATAAATTTTTCATTCAACATACTAAATTTTTTTTTATGCAATAAAAATTAAATTTTTCTATCTATTAAATTTATGTGCAATTTCAAAAAACTATTCTTTACATATTAAACTTTCTGTTGAGATATTTTTCTTTAAATTATAAAGCTAAATCAAAAGTAATATTGATATTCTATATTTTGAGATATTGTTTGGAAACATATAACAAACGCTATTGATGAATTTTTATAATAATTTTCAATTATAGGGTGACATGTATTGTTTTTCTAGAAAAAATTGTTACTGTTCTCAAATTTAAATTTCAACAATTTTCATTAGGGTCAATGTAAATTTTTTCTTTAAATTTTCAAACAGTAAAATTTTTTTTATGTCAAGAGGGGGGTATTTGTAATATTACATTTTTTCTCACATTTGAATCGAATCTTCAATTCGAGATCTATGGAACTTTATAGTAAATGTCAGTTATCAATAGACGGACAAACTTTTTGATGGAGAATTTATTATCGTAAATGTTTGTTGCATTGTTCCATGGTGTCACCGAGGCAGGGTTAACAAATTACTAGATAAATAGTTTATTTAAATAGAATATGTATAAAAATTTAAAATAACATTTTCAAAATAAAGTTTTATTGAGAACAGATGTAGAATGTGAATTCTAAACTTGTAAGTTATAATATTTTGGTGACGTGTCTGTAATGTTGGAGGTGTTGGCTTTGTGACTTGCAACTTAGGTCTTTTCCTGTTCTTTCTTCTTCTGAAAACATGGCTGGCTGTTGTGTGTGTAATTTTGTGCTCTGAATTATTGTCTGTTTAAGTGAATTTATTAATGTTTTAAATTGAGTTTTATACAAGTTTATTGTGTACTAGTTTGTTATTAAATAGCTGTTTGTATTTTCAAGCCAATAGCCACTGTGTTTCAACTGTAAACTAGATAAGTATTTTAGTTCGTAATAACTCTGAAATAATTAGGCTTAAGATATATTTTTCTTTGTGTATTTGTATAAATTCATCTGAAGATTATAAGTTAATTTGCTCTGAAAACTGGATTTCTCATTCATAGGCAATAGATCCATTCACAGTTTATCAAGAATCTATTTCATTGGAGCCGACAACTATCCTTAGGTTGATAGGTGTTGAATGCTATTCCAACCGTTTAAGGAAAAATTGGTAGCACGGCAAAGTTAGTCGACCAGAAGTAGTAAGACGCTACACTCATGCAATGGGCGGTGTAGATTTACTTGACCAATTGATAGGGTTGTACAGGATCTACATCAGATCAAAGAAGTGGACGCTAAGATTGATCTCCCATGCAGTGGACTTTGCAGTTTTGAATAGTTGGATTGAGTACAAAAAAGATTACCAAGATCTGGGATTGGCAAAAAATAAAATGTTGGATCTCATGCATTTCAGGATGAATGTATAAAAAAAGAGGAAGGCCCAGTAAAGATGCAGGGGAAGAAGAAGAGGAAGCAGAAAATACCAGAAAACGCCCACATGATGAGCACAGGCCAATCCCAGAAGTGAGGACTGATTTGACTGACCACATGCCTTTCCTTGACTCAGAAAAAAAAGGGAAGAGATGCAAGAATGGAAAGTGTGGTCGAAAGACACACTTTTATTGTGACAAGTGCAATGTGCACTTGTGCATAAAGCAAGAGAGGAACTGCTTTGTTAGTTTCCACCGGAATAAGTAGATTTTAGGTAAAAACTAATGTATACCTAACATTAGTTCTTACCTAAAATTACTTTAGGTATTATTGTTACTATTATTACTATTAGTATTATCATCATTATCATTATTATTATAATTATTATTGCCCTATTTGGTTTCATTGATATGTGGAATAGTACAATCATATATTATTTTATTATATTATTGTTACACTCCATACAACTTGTGCTGAAAAGTGTACAGAAATTTTGCAATTTGATGGTAAAAATATTGTTCAGTTTTATTAGTATTATCATCATTATCATAATAATTATTATTGCCCTATTTGGTTCCATTGATATGTGGTATAGTACAATCATATATTATTTTATTATATTATTGTTACACTCCATACAACTTGTGCTGAAAAGTGTACAGAAATTTTGCAATTTGATGGTAAAATATTGTTCAGTTTTATTAGTATTATCATTATTATCATAATAATTATTATTGCCCTATTTGGTTTCATTGATATGTGGTATAGTACAATAATATATTATTTTATTATATTATTGTTACACTCCATACAACTTGTGCTGAAAAGTGTACAGAAATTTTGCAATTTGATGGTAAAAATATTGTTCAGTTTTATTAGTATTATCATCATTATCATAATAATTATTATTGCCCTATTTGGTTCCATTGATATGTGGTATAGTACAATCATATATTATTTTATTATCGTTACACTCCATACAACTTGTGCAGAAAAGTGTAACAGCTGACATCTTGCAATTTTATGGTAAAATATTGTGCAATTATCTTGCAATGATTATTGTATTTCAACTATACAGTAATTTGTAATTGGTGAATAAATATTATTATAATCATTATTATAGTTATTCATGTATTATTGAAAAAAATGTACTGTACTCACATAATCATATAATGATTACTATCAATACGACTTGTGCAGAATAGTGCACATCATGAAATTAACATTGAAGCCTCTGGTACAGATTGAGCATAATAATGCACATTCTGAAACTGACATAAATATAGGAAAATTATATTTTTCTATCACATTTAACCATAAAGTGGGTACATTAAATGACATTGAGACATGAAAATATTTTTTTTTCATTGTGGAGAATAATTAAGGTCTGAAGGAGATAGGCAAAGTAATAGGCATAATTGTGCACCTTGGGTCTAAAAGACACTATAAATTAATATAATTTATAAGGTATTCTGATAGAGTATTGCCTTTGATTCCGCTCGGTATCATCTCACACTGCTGACCCCTTTGTCAGATAGTGGCGAGTGGAATAATTGGTGTTGATACTATATTGTCTAGTACAAAAATCAGAACACTTATATCTATCTACCTCTTCTGCATCTATAATTGCGGTGTCGACCAGATCAGCCATAAGAACTGTAAATTGATGAAGCAGCTACCGTTTGCAGCCATTGACAGGAGAGAGTTATTTGAGCTCCTTGGAGAGCTGGTAAGAAATTTGTGGTATTTCTCTTTCAGGAGTCGTAAAAATAATAATATTATTCGAAAATCTTTTGCTCTACTGACTGCTGCCAGCAGGGCATAAGCGACGCCAAAAATAACATCACAACTATTATAAACTAAACTGATAGGATCGTTCTAACACCAAAGAAATACATTTTTTACAACTTGAACTTCCAGATACGGAACATGCACGTCAACAGTAGTTTTTTTTTTGAGAAATTACCATGTTTTGATAACACAAGCAGTGAATTAGTAAAACTAATCATATCTGAAGGGAATGATTTCTCCGAGCTACTCCAGACATTACCAAGTGAAGCAGGTATATCTACAACTGATAAGTGCCAATCTAATCCATCAGATTGTGTGCAACAGGTAATCCGTGGAGCAAGAGGAAAGAGATCCCTAGGAGAAACTATAATAGTGGGACTAAGCCATGCTTTTTTCACATTCGTCTCCACCAAGGATCTGAAAAGAAAAATCAATTCTCTTACCAATTATAGTATAAATGATAATACCGAGGCGGATAAAGCATGGAGAATTAACACACAGACAACTTTCCTACAACTAAAGGCATACACTGTATCAATGAATGACGCTCTCAAGGAAGAAGCTTGTAAGAATCAACTAAAATTTTCCTTGAAAGAGTATTTGTTCCAGTTACAGAGTTACTACACAAGAATGAGAGACTTAGTAGTGATGTCATTGAATAATCAGGTTTCTAGGGATTTGATTAGTATTAATGAGATGTTGAATCTGGTTAACAAGAATCCTGAACTTAGATACACCATATACAGGCAAAACCCCCACTTATTCTATGTACTTTCGAATGTTTTTATATCATACTATGATGTATAAAAAGCATGATACAGTTTACACTGACCATACCACAGGTAGAACAAGATGATGTTTCGATGATGTACAAAGTGTACAACTATGGTTGGTTGGATAATGAAATTTTGATACAAGTACTCCGTTCCAGAAGAGTATTCTTTGATATCTGATCAAGCCAATAAGTTAACTGTAGAAGCTAGCAGGATTTTGTGTAGAACAGTAGGAACTTGAGACTTATGTGATACAGGAAGCTACATCCATTCACATAGATCTGCATGCATGCAAAACATAATCAACAATCAGACAGAGGGAATTGGATGTGAATTGATAGTATCAAAACTAGAAATAATAGATCAGGTTATCCCAATAAGATCTGGGATACTAGTATACGGGAAGAAGACAATTGAAACTGGTGTACTTATAAAAGGCCACCCCACAATTCAGAGCCGGGTAATCCAAGATGACACAGATGTGCGATTTTACAAATACCAACCAGGATATTTTATGAAGAAAGACCATACCTATTACAAGGAAAAATCGAACACAGAGGATATTAACATTGTTACCAATGCACCACTATTCCATGGAAGAAAAGTTCTTGACTTTTCAATCCTTGGAAAAGAATTTCAAGAAGATACTTTCAAACACCTAGAAGTGAAAATGGAGAAGATGAGGGAATAAAGTCTTGAATATTACCAGAGTGCTTATCTTCTTTCTCCAGGAAAGGTTGATTTAATGTCCATGATATTTATGATATTGACTCTTATCTTAGCAATAATTATTGCAGCATTAGTGTTATACATAAAAATATCTAAGAGATGCAATAAAGAGAAGGTATCAAATAAGAAAGTTTATAATAATGTAGCACAAGATGGTCTGAATCTTGGTGCCATTCTATGAGTCATAAGGATAACCAATTAGTAGACGAGTATTAAGACATATTTTACTATGTTCAGAATCTAGATTGATTGTTTTACACTTTTATAAACTAATGAATAAATTTATGTCATAATGCATAAAAAGACTTAACAGAATAAGACCCTCTAAAGATGGATAGAAAATTGTGTAAAAATTTTGAAAAGAATTGGATATGCTCAAAAGGAGTAATGTGTATGGATCATCATGAGTATGATCAATATTCCACTATATCAGAATTCAACCTTGAGAAATCATTTGATATATTGATGGCTCGACTAAGTAGGATAGAATCGAAACATGACTCACTAGCTAAAGAGATTGCAAAGATGAAATATGGAGAAGCCCTCATCTATATATTTGAAAGCGAAATGGCACTCACTGACTGACTGACTGACTCACTCACTCACTCACTCGCAGAACTGAAAATCTACTGGACCAAAAACGTTCAAATTTAGTAGGTATGTTCAGTTGGCCCTTTAGAGGCGCAATAAGGAATCTTTTGGCAATATTTTAACTCTAAGGGTGGTTTTGAAGGGTTTAAAGTTCGTCTTTTAGTATGTATATTCTTCTTCTTATTCTCTTAATTATAATTGAAAAATGTCCATACCATATGTTAATATAGAACTATAATCTAGAGAGAGTACCTCTTCGAAACAGTTGTTAACTGGTAACTAAATTAATGGTAACTGGTAACTAAAAAAATTTTGTCATCATTTTATTATCACCTTGGTGTCTCAATCAGTGGAAGGACCACTCAACGAGTTTGTGCGAGAAAACAAAAACACATGCTTGGAAACGGGTGGAATGGGGAAATTGAAATTAAAAAAGAAACACAACTATTTTTTTTCAAGTGCAAGGACAATTGAACATCACTAACAGGAAATGGTGTGATTTTGTTATGTACATGAGATCCAGGGAAGTGTTTATTGAACGCATCAAAGTGGGCCGTGATTTGTGGAAGAACACAATGCTCCCCAAACTAACATTGTTCTACAAAGAATGAATGCATGCTTCCAGAAATTGTAGATAGTAGAATAAACAGACAGCTTCTTGTACATGACCCACCATACATAGTGGATGCTCAATCACAAAGAGAGGAGAAGAAAACAAAAAAATGTTGAATCATTTTATTATTACAAATTTTATTTAAAATTGTTTTATTATAGTATTACTTTTGATTTGCTGATCTTGATGAATGTATTTAAGTTACTGAGTTGTTTGAATATGTTGAATCTATTTATATTATTGATTAGGAATTACCTTGTACCTTCTAATTTGAGCTTGTTGAATGTTAGCAATTCATAGTAATACTGTTTATTGATTGTAATGTAGGTACTTCCATTGTGCGTGGTTGTATGCAGATTTATAATTGGATCTTGTTATTAGTTTGATCTGCTGCCAAACATTTTTTTCATGTTGTTTAATTTAGTCATTGTTAGAATTTGTTATACTCAACTCATTTGTATGGTTATACCGTGTACAAATAAAATGATTTATTATTATTATTATTATTATTATTATTATTATTATTATTATTATATTATTATTATTATTATTATTATTATTATTATTATTACTTTTGTTAATTGAATGTGAACACTCAATTTTTTGATAGTTGGAAATGTTTACATTCTCCCAGTGAATAGAACTGAAACAGAGTAGTGTATACACTAAATAATATGAATTTGTGGTTCAATTGTGTAGGCATATCTATGCTTATTTGTTTATTTTTGTATAGTTTTATTTTTTGAAAGCCCTCCCAACAAACTACAGGCCTATAGCAATAGTTGCAATAATAGGTAAAATTATCGAGGCTTGTCTCCTGAAACAACTGTATGCGTACTTTGTGGAAAACAATTTCTTGAATCCAAATCAGTTTGGATTTAGACCAAAGCATTCCACAACTATGGCGGTGGAAAAGGTTGTTGACTTCATACTGGAAAGCTTTAAAAAACAATGTATGGTTGCTGGCAGTCTCTTGGACCTGAGCCGAGCATTTAACTCCATGTCACACTCACTGCTCTGTAAAAAGTTGAGGTACAATGGCATAGAGGACAAAGAGTTGAATTTGATTGAAAGCTTTCTGTGCAATCAGGCACAGGTTGTGAAAGTAAATAATAAACTATCTTCCGCAAGAACAGTAAAGACTGGAGTACCCCAAGGCTCAGTTTTGGGACCATTTCTATTTGTTGTATTTGTGAATGATTATAGTTGTAACATCTCATGCCATTCAGTACTTTATGCCGATGACACAACAATCCTGAACTCTGGAACCAATCTAGGGAATCTATCTCGTGATCTTAAGCTATCATCTGAAGCATCAAAAGAATGGTACACCTCTAATGGCCTATCTCTTGATGAGACTAAAACAGAGAAAATATTGTTTTCATTAAAGAGCAGTCTAAATACTGAATTACAAAATTACACACAACCAGTTTAATTACTTGGTATAGTGCTGGACAGTAAACTGTGTTGGGATGAGCACGTTGAATTTCTTTGTAAAAAACTGGCTAGAGTCACATTTCTTCTAAGAAAACTGAAACCTTTAGTTACCACTGACATTCTGCTAATGACATATTATGGTCTGTTTCATTCACATTTGAATTATGGCCTTTGATTATGGGCGGACAGCACCACTACAAATAAAGTGTTTTTATGGCAGAAGAAAGCTCTGTGATGCATAGGGAGATTGAAATTCAACGAATCCTGCAGAGAAACTTTTAAACTTTTGGGCATCATGACCCTAGCTAAAATGAAAAATACTTTATTAAACAATCAGAATGATTTCATGAACATGATACCAGGAAAAAGTTCGATTTGGTAAAGCCCACCATAAGACTGCACAAATCCTACAAGAGCCATTAATATCAACAGTTTGTACTGTTCAATAAACTGCCCTCAGTAATCAGAAACCTTCCAAAAGATATGTTCAAGAAAAAAGTGAAGGAGCTACTAAAAACTAGGGTGTTCTATACATTAGAGGAATACGTCAGCAGCGAATTTGTTACCACATAATGAATTAATTGTAAAGTAGTCTTGATATGGCAAAGTTTTTCCATGTTATCTTATGCTGTTTTATGTTATCTGAAATTGTTTTATATTGTACCATAGCCTATCTGAGTTACTTCATCTATGTAAATGTCTATCACTTTCCTTTGTACCTGACCGTTGTGACGAGATCCATGTATATGTTATATATTTGTTGATCAATAAAATGTATTCTATTCTAAATAATATAAATTTGTGGTTCAATTGTGTAGGCATATTTATGCTTATTTGTTTATTTTTGTATAGTTTGCTCTGTATTTAAAATCATTGTATTATATCATTTATATTGTATTATATCATCACATTAGTTGATGTTATTTTCAACAGAAGTTTTTAAATTTTCATATTTCCATAAAGTAGGATAATCTGGTATTAGGAAATACTGGAGTAAGCTCGGTGTGAACTGTTCTATACAAATTTGCGCTTTTTTAACTTGTCAATATAATAATTTTGGTATTTGAATGATATTTGTTTTTTCATCATTTATACCACCGATCAAGTTATTTATTAGGACCTAGGTTTCATCTTTGAACTTTTAACACAAAGATCTGAGCCAGCTGGTGACAGGACAATAGTGCTGGAGACACTGAAGTCTGCTATACAAACACACACACACACACCACACACACACACACACACACACACACCACACACACACACACACAACACACACACACACAACACACACACACACACCACACACACACACACAACACACACACACACAACACACACACACACACACCACACACACACACACAACACACACACACACAACACACACACACACACCACACACACACACACACACAACACACACACACACAACACACACACACACAACACACACACACACACAACACACACACACACACACACACACACACACACACACACACACACACACACACACACACACACACACACACACACACACATACTGGAACAAGGTAGCATACGGGGAGGTGAGAAATGAACATACATTGCGGGGAGGCTGATTTACACACATTTACACACATGTTGGAGACTTAATTTTTGTTTTAGAAAGTATATTAATATGTGTTCAATACAGTTGTAACTTTTTTTTCTGTTAACTTGAAAAAAAAATTACGCATTAAACCTACAAAAAGGGGAGAAATGTGTGTACACTTTCACTGAACAAACCGAGGAGAAATGTGTGTACACTTCCACTGCACAAAGCGGGGAGAAATGGTGTGTACACTTCAAACCCACATTCTGGGGAGGAATTGTGTGTTTAGTTTAACTTACAAAGCGGGGACAAAACCGGTTCTTAACACAAGTTCTGGCTGCAACACTTATTTCGATATTTACTATTCTATTTGATCATAGAATACAATATCGTATGGGTCTTCGAAAGCCAGTTACATGCACGTTGATTTTTGTACGATTGTTTTTTGCCATCCTTATGAATTCGAATAAGTGCAACTTGTCAAACATCATCTGTTTGATCTAATAGAATTTTATAAGGACGGTAAAAAATCGATGTGTATGTAACTGGCTTTTACTAAACAGGCTTCACGAATTACAATACGATAATAGGATAGTTGATACAATACATGGTTTTAATTCAGATTCATTCATTGATAGAAATAAAAGGAGATTCCGGTGTCGATAGCATCGAAGTCGCCAGGCTGGTCTGGATCATTTATGAATTTCTCAGTATGCAGTATCCACTCAGCAGCTCTTATACAAACACAAACATTAGTTTCGTTTTACTTGGAATAGTAAGACATTATTTCATTATGTCCATTATTACAATAGATCAATTCAGATCCAGTTAGCTGTTAGAGTAATATAATGTAATTACATTCTATACTCACTGTTCAGATCAGCACAATGTTTATAGCCTACTGTATGCAGTGAGTATAGAATGTTACATTCTATACTCACTGACTGCATATTTATACTGTGTAATAGATTTTATTGATTGTTGCAAAGATTTTAAGTCAATGATTCAACAGGAAATCCATGGTAATATTCAACGATTTCAACCTAATGAATTAGATTGTTGTATGACAAAATTGAAATCCCGACAACGTAAATAATTCAGTGAAGTTAACTGTACAAGGTTACTTTTTCTCGTATTTTATTGAGTGATAATGGGAGATGATTTCTGATTCCATATTTGGATTCAACCTTTTGAAGTTTGAAACTTTCAAAGCTGGAATTTTTTTTTTAAACTAGAACTTTTAGGGCCGTTTTCCGAGCTCAGGATTTAGCTAAGTCCCAGACTCTAAACAGCAATAGTCAGAAAATTGGCTTTCCAAAAGGTCAGCTTTTATAATAGAAGTCTTAGTTTTTATTTTCTCATTTCTATAATTGGAAACGTTTTTCAATAGTTATGAGACTTGAAAGAGCGAAAAATGGAAGAAAAGAGTCCATTGTAACTCCCAGGTATTTCTGTGACTGTTTCTTGTGAACTGTGTATGAAGTGTTATTCCGTTGGTTTCTGATTATTATCTTATCTCCTGTTGGCTGTCCATGTTGAGTCACTGAAAAGGTCAGAAAAAAGGTTTTCTCATAGTTTAATGTGAACAGATTTCCATTCAACCATTGAGACACCCTCTGTAGTCCAATCTCAGTTTCTCTCCAGAAGTTTTATTTTGTTATAACATTTAATCAATGTTAAAAATCAATAGGCTTCTTCCTCATAATTACCAAGATCAAAAGCTCACTTATGTTAAAAAACTCAGTTCATGCTTGAATTTGTAGTCCATATGATGATTTATCCAGTTTCGTGATAATCTTTCCATTTGATAAAGATATTTCTCAACTATTTTTAAATTATTATTTTTTCATTCAAGAATATTATAATTCCTTCAGCATTATTCAGTTCATTTAATAATTTCTCATTTTATTTTCAGTCACCTGTTAAATTCGTTTTTCAAATGTGAAAATATTGATACTGATGGGCACGCATCATAAAAAATATCGGGGCACCGAGCTTCGCTCGTTATTAATTCATAAAACTATTGATGAACAGAACACAATTCTTTAAAATGATTGGTGAAGGACTAACAGGCACAGCACAAAACTGTTTTTTCCTCGAATTTTGATTTATACACTATAAATAGTCCAGAGAGTAGGTTATTTTCCATAAACTTGATTCCAGGTTCATTTCTCAGTCCAAACATTTGAAAACAAAAAAGTTCTTAGTCTATTTAGATTGTTTTAAAACCAAATTGACTAACAAAATAACACTCACTAATAACTTGAAATTGTCAAATAATCATTAACTTTGTAAATTATGATATACTCTAGTTTAGAATGATTATCATGTCATTTCATAAAATCAGATTATTTTGATCAAGTTGATTAAAATTTCTAGATGAAATTTCTCGCTGATTGATTACACAGCTGGAAATTATTTTGTTTCTCTCCCACACACGCATCTTATGTTTCGACAGACGACGAAATTATCATCTGTTTTTCCAAGAATGAATAATTATTATCCTTTTTATGTCTTTCAGCGAGTTTTCCCAGGGATTAGCCCTAGTGCAATCGAATTTTTATATCATAAACCTACTATGTTCCAAATTTCGTGAAAATCGTTAGAGCCGTTTTCGAGATCCGTTGAACATGAATGACCTTATAAATAGCCAGTTAGCCAGATATGAAAATAAACAGATCAAAATTTATATATTCAGAAATAGCTCGCTTAATATGAAAGGATATGGAAATCCTGCCTTATAGAAATATACACAGCTAGACATCTGTGTAATGCATGCAATGAATAATCCACTTGTCAGCGGATTGATTATGAATAATTCTATAGTCTGATTAATCCTATCTTCAAAGTTGATGATTTATATAGTGATATCAGAGTATGGAGGAATTCCTTTTCTTCTCATTTATTATCCTTAAAATGCAAAATTTTAAAAAACCTTGTGTATACATCGACGCGCAGTTGAAAAAGGAGTATTCCTGCCAAATCTCATATGATTCTATCAACGCGTTCGGCCGTAATCGCGTTACATACAGACAGACAAAAGCCAATCGAGTTGAAACATAGACCTCACTACGTTTGGTCAATGAATAGCGCATTAGCATTTTTCTCATTTTATCTCAATTAGTGTCGTCGGTATGCTCTTCAGCCTACCCGCAAGTGGCACTAGATTATACCTGGTTCCAGACAATTAATGCATTATCAATGATTCTCAAATGACATAATTGGAAATGATAGTCTATCATATCCAATCTCTCCTTGGAACCAATCCTTTAATTGAGAAACAGACTCTATTCTGGCCTGGATTGAATCAAGGGTTTGAAATGCCAAGTAATAAACCTAAACTGCCTGACAGGTATTTAATATATAATACAATATTCCACTTACAGTTTTCCTACCAATTCTACTACTGATCATTTAACATTCAAATAAACATTCCAAGTATGGATATAGGCTAATTAGTACTGGGATTCGAGAAAGTACACGTTTCACAGTGCCTCCCAACTGTAAATTCCGATGTGGTCCTCGACATTATTGCTTGTAGGTGAGGGAGTACATAGAAACATTTTTTTGGGAACCCCTGGTCTACATTGCGTTTTCGCTATTTGTGCTTATTTAAAAAAATAGAGATTCCGGAACTGCTATACCATGAGCTTCCTGATAGTGATAGAGTACCGTACTCCATTTTATGTTGCATTGTTGAGAAACTTTCAGCTACCCAAATTAGATTATTTAATAATATGAACTGGAAGGACTCACTACTCACACAACTCTGATTCCTCATTCTTTATCTTATCCAAGATACCCTATCCTATCAACCCTCCCTATCTGAGAAGTACACCTTTTCCAACTGTATTTGAGAAAGTATTAATTGAGAATAGTCATTAGTATTTGAGAAAACGTCAGATGTAAATGAGAATAGTCAATTGCATTTGAGAAGTCATCACTTGTAGTTGAGAATAGTGAATTTTATCTGAGAAAGTATCATTTTAACTTGAGAACAATAATTGAATAGAATAGAACAGAACTTTATTTGCACTTCTTTCAACATTACAGAAAATGAAAATAATACCTCCAATTCAATTCAAACTCAACTAAATTTCACAAATAAATTGAACAAGCATTCTTTTCATCATAAATAAAAGTTCTTTAGGCTTAGCCGAGGCCGTCAGCCGAGTAGATAGATTTCTTTATTATACATTATACCAATATTGAATAATTATTATTGTTCTTGTGATTACATAATTCACTCAATAATTATTTCTCCCTATCATTCCTATCCAATTCCTCCTTCTTCTCATACCTAACTAATTTCTCGTAATTATCATAACTAAACATTGTAACTCAACTTTTAAAAAGCAATTCACACTCTTAAATTCACCCTCTTAAGGGACCTTGTATGCGTCAATGTGGCTGGACTTATAAAATATACAAACAACATAATTATTAACTTCACGAACAAAAAACCAAAACTTTGAAATTTAAATAGAGTCACCTCTTACTTTGTACTCTACAAAAATAAAATTGAATTAAAATACAGTCAACTTTCAATTAATTCATCAGTAATCTAAAAAAAGAGAAATAATATACAGAAACAAAAGAGAGAAAGAATAAATAAGTAAAACAAAACCTCTTAAAAATCTTAGAATAATCAATCAATTAAGTCATCTGCATAGATCAAAGCACTACTTAATAATACATAAAGTCTTGCGGCTTCTCATGTTTATGATAAAATACTACTTTTATAGCTAATAACTCTAATAATAATCCTAAAAAGACTTTTCCACTTCAACATTAAAATGTACATTTCACAATATGCATAACAAGATATCAATAACAATAAAGAGGAAATGACTCTTATCGATTATAAACTCCTAAAAATTGAATTCCTTTATCAATTCTCGCCTGTATTCCACTGCCTCCCTCAATATCCTACTAGACTCGTCCAAAATTTTCCATTCAGATACTCAATTACTGTCTCTCTCTCTAGCATCGCCCCTCTCAGATATTTCTTTCTTATTTCACCCAAAATTGAACATTTACCGATGAAATGATAAGCATCTTCCGTTTCTCGGCTATTGCACATAGAACAGATACCTATCCCCTCATCTCTTTGCGGTGCGTGATTGAGCGATAATAGCCCAGAGGAGGCCCTTGAAAATCATCGAGGTAACATTCCGTTTGGACTCATCATTCATGTAATTTCTCGTTCCATCGTCAATTTTTACATCTGCGTAGATTCTGTGAAACTGTGACCGCTCTCTTCTCTCTAGCCACTTACTTTTAACTTTAGCTTTTATCTTCTCCATTACCCTCTCCCACGTTGCTTCCCACCCCCTCCTGAAATTTGCTGCTTGCCAGTTGTCCGCTGTTATCGGCAATTCAATATCAAACTCACTTAATATCCGTCTCCATTCAGAATACCAACCACACTTTTATCTTAAACAATGCCTTGCGATCAATGTTCGATATCGGTCGCCAGGTATCTCAAAAGAATTCAATACATATTTTATATGAACGCTCAAAGTATACAACCACAAAATTTCCTTTCCTGTCACTAAGTATACTATATAATTTGGCGTATTACACGGTAGTCCAAATATTTTCTTGACAAACAACCTCAGAAATTTTTCTAGTTCTTCTCTCTCCGCATATCCCAATACCTGTGCTGCATATGTTACAACTGCTTTACTTATCGAATCAAAAATTCTTCATTTCATTGACAGAGGTGCTTCATCATTCAAAATGAGTCTTCGCCATACACTATTAATCCCAAATCTGGCAGCTGTTATCTTACATTTAAAATGTGCGGTTAGGGCAAGTCTTGATGAAAAAACAACTCGCAGGTATCTGTACTCATTCACTGTTTCAATAACTTCATTTCCATAGTACCACTTCTCTCTTTCTCCCAATCGTCCTCCTCTTCTGAAAACTACAATCTTGGATTTAGCCATGTTCACTGTGAGATTCCACCTTATGCAATATCCCTTTAACTTATTTATCATTGACTGCAGATGTCGAGGATTCTCAGACAACAATACCACGTCATCACAATATAACAGCGAATTTATCAGCCTCTGCCCAACATAATATACCTCCACCAATAACATCACTCAAATCATTCAAAAATAGTGTGAATAGCAACGGGGAGAATACGCATCCCTGTTTTAATCCATTTCTGGTTTCAAAGTATTCTGTTAAGTTACCCTCCACGCCATGCCATACAGGAGACTTCGTATTTCTATATAGACTCCTCAACATCGCAATAAATTTAGTCGACACTCCCAATTCACTCAGTTTAAAAAATAAAGCCTCTCTGTCCACACTATCGTAGCCCAAAAAGAAACAGTACAACTTCTTTGTAGGTCTATTCAACGTTTTCATTACTATATTGAATAGAACAAAAATATTATCAGTAGCCGAATAACCTCTCCGAAAGCCACACTGATTCTCTTTAATAATCTTTTCTCTTTCCTCCCACAACTGCAACCTTCTCAGTAAAATAAATGAAAATACTTTAGCGACAGCATTTATAAAAGATATGGCTCTATAATTATTCACTTCATTAGTATCACCTTTTTTATGCAATGGAAATATAATTGAACGTGGAAACCCTGTTGGTATCTGTCCACCTCTGACGATGGCATTGGAAAAAGTCAAAATAATCTCTTTGTAATTTTTTGACGCATTCTTGTAAAACTCAGCAGGAACTCTGTTATCACCTGGAGCCTTATTGTTGCGCATTGTCTTGAAGGCACTTTCCAATTCATTCATATCTATGTCTTTGTCAAGAGTTTGATCTTCAACATTCCTCGCCGCATAATATGTGACTACCCCGCAAACTGATCCAAACACTCGTCTGAAGTGTTCAACCCAATCCTCAGCACTCACAGTTCCCGAAATCTTGAACTCTCTACACTTGAATTTCTTTATCAGAGCCCACAAATCACTGGAATCCTTGACTCTTCTGAATTGTTCTTTTATATCGCTGTAATACGTTTGCCTTTTACTCTTACATAGCAGTTTGTATTCCTTTACTACCTTCATATAATTTTCTCTCACCTGCTCCGAATTTGATTTTCTAAACACATTCAATAGGCTGAACACTCGCTTTCTCATAACCGCACACTCTTTGTCGAACCACTTTTCTCTCCATCCTTCTCTCTTTCTATCAGGTTGGGGCACATAATTTGCAGCTCTATATACAAGATTATTTAATACTTCATAAGTCTCTTCACTACTCTCGGGAAGACCATTTATTTCTCTACAAGCATTGGTGAGTTTAGATATATATTCATTCTTCCTCGCTTCCTTCCATTTCAACTTCGGTAAGAGTGGTAAAATTGTGCTCTCTCTTTCTAGAGTATCAACCGTGATTAGCGTAGCTTCAATTGGGAAATGATCAGATAAAAATTCTGGCACAATAGAAAATTTTCCAACTATTTGCGCTAATTCGACAGCCATGCAACATAGATCTATTACGGAAGCCCCTCTGCCTATAAAAGTAAAGTCTCCCAACCTATCTCCACTTATCCTTCTATTCATAATGATGAAATTAAAAACCTCACAGAACTCCAATATTTTCTTACCTTTCATATTAATCACCTCATCCTTTGACTCTTGCTTATTACTCAGTGCATTTCCCAATTCTATTACATCTGTTAATTCCGACATGTCCTGTCCATTTCCTATTCTACCGTTAAAATCTCCAATTAAAATCATATTATTTCTATTATGCTCTTGCACTATCATAAACTCCCATAATGTATTGAATTCTCTCTCCCATTCCATGTCTCCTCCACCACTCAGGTAAATTGGAACTATATAATATTCATCCCGTTGTCCTGCATTCATGTGAATAACTTTCCTCTCAAGCGCATCGATTACCTTACAAAAACTCTCTATTCTTTTACTAATTTCTATTAACTTTCCTCCCTTTGCTCTACCTCAGTTTGATTCTCCAACTGCGAATTCCCAGTATAAATTGTAATCTGGAAAACAGTTTTCAAAATACAATTGCTTTCCTCTTTCAACAAACGTCTCCAATAGTACAAAAACATCATAATTACAAATAAAATTATATACTTGAACAATCTTACCACTTAATCCAGCCACATTGTACGCTACTATACTCAACTGTCCCTTCTCACACGGACTGACGGCGTTATCTCAGCGGTTGCGGTCTTCGTCCTCGCCGCCTCGCTCCTCCTCATCACACATGCTCCCGCTCACGGCCCGCATCACACTCTCATCGAACATGCTCCCGATCTTCTGCAGCCCATCCTCTCCCTCCGAGACCAGTCCATTCTCCTCATCCAGCGTGAAAACCCGACTATTCATGATTAAACGATCCACTTCAACCGATACTCTCCTCTCACTCCCGGAACTTGTTTCTTCAACTCGCCAAGCACCCGGAAAAGCTTTGATCGTCGTTTTCTTGTGTCGAAAGCAAAGTCTTTATGAATCACAAACTGTGTACCCTTCAGCTTCCTACTGTTTCTCGTGATGAAATGGATGTCCTGATCGTCCGGAAAATGCGCAATGATTGGCCCGTTATCTATTTTCTTGCCCAATGCATGTGCTCGATTAACCCAGGTACCTGCTCGTGCCCCCAAATGACTCACACAAAAGTCTTTGACAGTTCTCACGTAATCCACTGTTGCACATTCATATTTCAGCCCGCGAAAAATTATATTGTTCCTTCTCGATCTATTTTCAAAATTTTCCATCTTCCTGATTATGAGATTATTCTGAATTTTTTGAGCAACAATTTGATTTCTTAACTGTTAATTCTCGACAGAGAGTTTATTCACTTTTTCAATTAGACCATTTAAATCCATCTTTGTAGCTAGCAGCGCGAGTTTTTCATCCATAGCCTTACTAAACCGCTTTTCAAAACGGTCAAATAGTGATTCAATAAAGTCTGAGTTCACATTACCGGAAGCTTTAACACTTGGGTCTGGAGCACGCTTTTTCTGTTCCATCTCTTCGAGCTCAGGCGAACTTTTAGCACGAGGACTCTTCTTAGCACTATCGTCCGGTGAAAAGTATTGTTAGATACTGTTCTTATTCATTCAGCTTCGAATATTTCGATTCACTTGAGAACAATTTCACAAATAAAAAACAAATTGATAATTCAATTTATTACGAAAGAACTTTTAGCTCTAGGTCTCTTTTTAGCACTACCGTCTGGTGGATACTGTTTTTATTAATTTAAACTTTGAATATTTCGATTCACTTGAAAACAATTTCACAAATAAATAACAAATTGATAATTCAATTCATTACGAAAGAACGTTTTAGGTTAAACATGCACTAAATGAACCGATTAAGCACGAACCGTCCGGAAACTTGAGATAAGAGAGCAAAACAATTCTGCGACCGCTCCGTTCAACAGCTCACTATCAACTCCTAATTTGAGAACATACGATTTGAAATCGAAAAGTTGTCAGTTGTAATTGGGGAATGATTTTAAAAAACCAATACTTTTATTTTCCATAACTGTACTCATAAAAAATAATATGATAATATATTTTATATTCAAATGAAACGTTTAGTTTTTAGATAAAAAAATATTTTTGAGCCCCAAAATCCATTGGAGAGTTACCGAATTGCTTGATCAAGAGATTCAATTGATTGATGATAAAGTTCAATTGCGCCGTGAACATAGAGAATTTGATCTTCATCAAGTTCAAATGTTTGGAGACAAAAGTCGTGTTGCCAATACATACATAGAAATGATTCTCATTAATCATTCGTGAACAGTACAGGGGAAATAATTGAGGAGTTGGGTGGAAAAACGACCTGAGTCAAAAAATCAAGTTTTGTGTAAATTGAGTTTGAAATATTTAGTACACATCTTCATTATTTCATCAGAATGCAATATTCTTGCAAGTATTTGAACTTTATTGATCTTTTTATACTATTTTCAATGCTATTATTCATAATTAGCCAGTAATCCAAGGCTAACTGATAATAATTGATATAAGGTGTGTTGTCTCAGGTCGTTTTTCCATAACCCTGGTTGTTACATGTTCAGAGGTTCAATAAAATGATGAAAAACCCGTATCAAGAGTAGTGATAATGATAATATATTGCTCATGATATTGGATAATTAATAAGTAGGTAATAAAGATCTAAAAAATGTCATTTAGAAGTGAACAATTGAAGATGATATTTTCTTCTTGAACACGTTTCTTCCCATAATCAAGACTCTGGAATGTTACATGGTACTGTTCTGATTTTCGGGAAATTCATACACCCAATGCTTTCAGCATCGGATTCTTCTTCAGGAGCGTCTTCTTCATTATTTCATCATCTAGAGGATAATTGGTTCCCTTGGATGTATTAATGATCTTCTCATACCATTCATTTGGTAGAGAGTTAGTTGGGAGGATATTTTTAATATTCTTTCCGAAGAATGGACATTGATATGTCCAAAGCTCCGCCAATTTATGTAGATGCATTACAATATAATCTTGTATAGTTATTCCAAATTGCTTTTTCCATATCATATACAGTTCAATAATTATTTTCTTAGTCTATATTATGTAAATTCATCTATAATTTTGCTGTATTGTAAGCTATTGTATATGAGTGTATAAGCCAGTATATACTGTAATCTACATAAGTACAAGTAATCTACAAAGTACTCAATCAATCAATCAATCAATCAGCTTCTTCTTTTGTAAGAAAACAAAATAAGGATTTCACTGGCTGCTGGCTCACAGCTTGTCAGCTGAATAATTTCAGGTTTGCCACACAAACAAAAAATTTTCACAACTCAATCATTTTTCAAGATACAACAACATTTTATGTACCAATCTGTTCAGAATTCAATGGCGGATAGAATGAAGCGTGTTGCGGAAAAACGACACGAGTGGCCTCGGGTCGTTTTTCTACCCAGCTCCTCAATTTCACAATTGAAAATAATAATTTCACACATACAAAGCCTATGGAATACTGTGTACGTAGTACAGTATCCTTTCCTGCTCAAATCAAACCTGTACTGTAGGCTACAGAAGAGTCACGACATGTCAATTGGAAAATTTTCTCATTTTCAAATGTCTGCTCATGATATGATATCTTCTCATTTACATTTGACGATTTCTCAAATACAATTCACTACTCTCAATTACATGTGTGATGACTTCCTAAATACAATTGACTATTCTCATTTAGGCTACATCTGACATTCTCTCAATTACAAGTGACTATTCTCAAATACAATTGATACTTTCTCAAATTAACTTTTTACTTTCTCAAATAAAATTGGAAAAGGTGTTGTGACTACTTTTTTTTTTTTGAGCAGGGTATGATTACTAAATCTATTCTCCGGAACAACGTCTTTTCACAAAAAGTGAGCATGCCGTACACAAGTAAAATATTCAATCCAAGGTTTACAAGAGAGTTTTTGCAAGGATTGACAGACACAGAAGAAAATGTCAATATGGAGAGAAACTAAGAGACAAATTTCATTTTATCATAGGCTATCCTGATCTTGAGATACAATGTTAGGTTAGCAAAGTTTGAGGCATCCGCTTCTCTAAAACAGTAAGTGAATTCTCAGTGAAGCCTGTTCAAGAATATAAACTTACTGACGTGCTATTCTTGAATCTTAACAAGCCTCTCATTCGCATCATTCTAGCAATAACCCAAATTCAATGCGGAAAATTCTCGGGAAATTGTGTTACCAAGTCACCATTGATTGTGATGAACCTAATTTGGCGTTGAATTGTAGAGGATTTTATTCTCTTGGAAACAGTTCTGGATTTTTTCACTATGAAAGGTTTTTGAGTTATATGGAGAAAAAAACAGGTATTTTTAACACTGTAAGGTTAGCAAAGGGTATTTTTTTGTGAAGAATCATTTTCAGACTATTTGTACCAAATAACTAAAAAATCAGTACCACAATACATTCTGGCAGCATGTTTCCTCGCTCCCTTCTCATGTCTCAAGTGAATGAACAGAAAAATAAACTATGAATTCGCTAAGCTGTGACTCAATGAGTCTGAACGAAAAAGGAGATAAGTTGCTGATTCATAAATTCACGGCAAGCCCCATAGCAAACCAGTTACTTCGAACAGTGAAGGAGACAATGGAGATATGCAGGGATATGCAAGTACCCCGCATTGTATGCTCAATCCGTAAATGAGTTTTGTGTAAGTGTGTATTAGCGATCGTAGCACAACGTGGTGGCAATTTTGGAAACTGGAGTGTATCCCAATTAGGTGGAGTACTAACAAAATGGGGAGATTTTTTTTTATTACGTTTTTACATGGTTTTAAGCATGTAGAAGTGATTTTTACTAAAATTGAGCAGTGACACTACGGGGTCTCCCCTTAGTGTACACACCTCCCCTTAATGTGCTGTGTATACTTGATTGTCTCCCCGTATTATACCTTGTTCCAACACACACACACACACACACACACACACATTTACACACATGTTGGAGACTTAATTTTTGTTTTAGAAAGTATATTAATATGTGTTCAATACAGTTGTAACTTTTTTTTTCTGTTAACTTGAAAAAAAAATTACGCATTAAACCTACAAAAAGGGGAGAAATGTGTGTACACTTTCACTGAACAAACCGAGGAGAAATGTGTGTACACTTCCACTGCACAAAGCGGGGAGAAATGGTGTGTACACTTCAAACCCACATTCCGGGGAGGAATTGTGTGTTTAGTTTAACTTACAAAGCGGGGACAAAACCGGTTCTTAACACAAGTTCTGGCTGCAACACTTATTTCGATATTTACTATTCTATTTGATCATAGAATACAATATCGTATGGGTCTTCGAAAGCCAGTTACATGCACGTTGATTTTTGTACGATTGTTTTTTGCCATCCTTATGAATTCGAATAAGTGCAACTTGTCAAACATCATCTGTTTGATCTAATAGAATTTTATAAGGACGGTAAAAAATCGATGTGTATGTAACTGGCTTTTACTAAACAGGCTTCACGAATTACAATACGATAATAGGATAGTTGATACAATACATGGTTTTAATTCAGATTCATTCATTGATAGAAATAAAAGGAGATTCCGGTGTCGATAGCATCGAAGTCGCCAGGCTGGTCTGGATCATTTATGAATTTCTCAGTATGCAGTATCCACTCAGCAGCTCTTATACAAACACAAACATTAGTTTCGTTTTACTTGGAATAGTAAGACATTATTTCATTATGTCCATTATTACAATAGATCAATTCAGATCCAGTTAGCTGTTAGAGTAATATAATGTAATTACATTCTATACTCACTGTTCAGATCAGCACAATGTTTATAGCCTACTGTATGCAGTGAGTATAGAATGTTACATTCTATACTCACTGACTGCATATTTATACTGTGTAATAGATTTTATTGATTGTTGCAAAGATTTTAAGTCAATGATTCAACAGGAAATCCATGGTAATATTCAACGATTTCAACCTAATGAATTAGATTGTTGTATGACAAAATTGAAATCCCGACAACGTAAATAATTCAGTGAAGTTAACTGTACAAGGTTACTTTTTCTCGTATTTTATTGAGTGATAATGGGAGATGATTTCTGATTCCATATTTGGATTCAACCTTTTGAAGTTTGAAACTTTCAAAGCTGGAATTTTTTTTTAAACTAGAACTTTTAGGGCCGGTTTCCGAGCTCAGGATTTAGCTAAGTCCCAGACTCTAAACAGCAATAGTCAGAAAATTGGCTTTCCAAAAGGTCAGCTTTTATAATAGAAGTCTTAGTTTTTATTTTCTCATTTCTATAATTGGAAACGTTTTTCCTTGACGGAATTAGACATTCCTGAATAATTCAAAATAGCTGAAACTTTACACTATTTTCTCTTTATTTTATTTTGTGTTCAATTTTCTAGTTTTTCGAGATTTAATTCAAACGTGACTATGACAATGACTGCGACTACGCCCCGTCTTGGAAAACCAAATTTCTGACTCCAGCTGTTTAAAGTCTTGGACTCAGCTAAATCCCGAGCTCGGAAACCGGCCCCTAATGTTTTAAAATGTTCATGTTTGAACTTTTCAAGAGTGTTTAAAAGCTTCTAAAAACCTTTACCTGTGAGGCAGAAGTATTATTATCTTAGTAGGTACATTTTTACTAAACATAACTTTATGATAATGTAAAAGCTATATTAAAAACTGCTGTAACTCCCTTGTTTTTGGGTATTTTCGAAAATGGGACTTACGCTTTAAAAAATTTGGGGTCGCTGAATCCAAATCCGAATACTTTGAGAAAAGTAATGAGTCATACTCTGAGCAAACGCGTCTGAAATTTGAGATCCCCTTGTGAAAGCCTTCGAGCTGCGAAATATGAAATGATCTGAAATATGATCTTCAGGAGACGGGATTCTGCCGTGTGAAACTAGCCTAAGAAAAACACGACGGCCTTGTTCACTCCCCCCACCATGACTTCTCAGTAGCTTGACCCTAACATTTACATGATCCTAGAAAGTAGTCTACACCTATGTTCACAGAATAATTCAGAATAATGTATCCTATTTGAAAGAGTGGATGCATGCAAAAAAAAAACAACTTTCAAAGATCCATGTTCATCAAGCCTTCTGTTACTGCAAGAGATATTCTGTATCTTTGTGAGTATCTTTGGGAGGCTCCTTTTCCTTTTATATTATGCAACATTTTGAAAAACTTCGTATATATGTCGACGCGCAATTTAAAAAGGAACATACCTGTTAAATTTCATGGAAATATATTGCCGTATATCGCTGTGAATGCGCAACATATAAACATAAAGAGAAATGCACAGCCGTCGACATGAATCTTAGACCTCACTTCGCTCGGTCAATTATATACAGTGATGTCGGAGTAATGAGGGATTCCTTCTCTTTTCATATTATCCTTAAAATGCAAAATTTGAAAAAAACCTTGTGTATTAATACATCGACGCGCAGTTGAAAAAGGAATATTTCTGCCAAATCTCATAGAATTCTATCAACGCGTTACATACATACATACAGACAGACAGACAGACAAAAGAAAATCCGAGTTAAAACATAGACCTCACTACAATAACTAAATTATTATGATGTAAAACTTTTGTGGGCTATTATTAATTATGCTAGGCTATTTTTGAGACTTGAATGCCAAGCTGAAGATTTTATTACTTTAGATTACATCAAACACTCAATGGAATTATCGAATGTGCATCCATTCACTAAGAGTTTGGAAGTGAGCGAAAAATCTAACAAAATAAAAAATAGCAAAGGATAACATAATATTAAACGAACATGACTAATTACAATAAAATATTGTGATGCGAAACTGTTGTAAATATTATTCACATAAAAATTAAAAATAATGTAGCCTATTTATAAGAATGGATGACTGCAAAAAATACATGAAAATATATATTATAGATAGTTACTGATTAATATCATGTTGATAAAGTATGAATATAAAGTGAAACATCATTCATTTTAATTTTGACTTCGTATTTCTATATAGACTCCTCAACATCGCAATAAATTTAGTCGACACTCCCAATTCACTCAGTTTAAAAAATAAAGCCTCTCTGTTCACACTATCGTAGCCCAAAAAGAAACAGTACAACTTCTTTGTAGGTCTATTCAACGTTTTCATTACTATATTGAATAGAACAAAAATATTATCAGTAGCCGAATAACCTCTCCGAAAGCCACACTGATTCTCTTTAATAATCTTTTCTCTTTCCTCCCACAACTGCAACCTTCTCAGTAAAATAAATGAAAATACTTTAGCGACAGCATTTATAAAAGATATGGCTCTATAATTATTCACTTCATTAGTATCACCTTTTTTATGCAATGGAAATATAATTGAACGTGGAAACCCTGTTGGTATCTGTCCACCTCTGACGATGGCATTGGAAAAAGTCAAAATAATCTCTTTGTAATTTTTTGACGCATTCTTGTAAAACTCAGCAGGAACTCTGTTATCACCTGGAGCCTTATTGTTGCGCATTGTCTTGAAGGCACTTTCCAATTCATTCATATCTATGTCTTTGTCAAGAGTTTGATCTTCAACATTCCTCGCCGCATAATATGTGACTACCCCGCAAACTGATCCAAACACTCGTCTGAAGTGTTCAACCCAATCCTCAGCACTCACAGTTCCCGAAATCTTGAACTCTCTACACTTGAATTTCTTTATCAGAGCCCACAAATCACTGGAATCCTTGACTCTTCTGAATTGTTCTTTTATATCGCTGTAATACGCTTGCCTTTTACTCTTTCATATAATTTTCTCTCACCTGCTCCGAATTTGATTTTCTAAACACATTCAATAGGCTGAACACTCGCTTTCTCATAACCGCACACTCTTTGTCGAACCACTTTTCTCTCCATCCTTCTCTCTTTCTATCAGGTTGGGGCACATAATTTGCAGCTCTATATACAAGATTATTTAATACTTCATAAGTCTCCTCACTACTCTCGGGAAGACCATTTATTTCTCTACAAGCATTGGTGAGTTTAGATATATATTCATTCTTCCTCGCTTCCTTCCATTTCAACTTCGGTAAGAGTGGTAAAATTGTGCTCTCTCTTTCTAGAGTATCAACCGTGATTAGCGTAGCTTCAATTGGGAAATGATCAGATAAAAATTCTGGCACAATAGAAAATTTTCCAACTATTTGCGCTAATTCGACAGCCATGCAACATAGATCTATTACGGAAGCCCCTCTGCCTATAAAAGTAAAGTCTCCCCACCTATCTCCACTTATCCTTCTATTCATAATGATGAAATTAAAAACCTCACAGAACTCCAATATTTTCTTACCTTTCATATTAATCACCTCATCCTTTGACTCTTGCTTATTACTCAGTGCATTTCCCAATTCTATTACATCTGTTAATTCCGACATGTCCTGTCCATTTCCTATTCTACCGTTAAAATCTCCAATTAAAATCATATTATTTCTATTATGCTCTTGCACTATCATAAACTTCCATAATGTATTGAATTCTCTCTCCCATTCCATGTCTCCTCCACCACTCAGGTAAATTGGAACTATATAATATTCATCCCGTTGTCCTGCATTCATGTGAATAACTTTCCTCTCAAGCGCATCGATTACCTTACAAAAACTCTCTATTCTTTTACTAATTTCTATTAACTTTCCTCCCTTTGCTCTACCTCAGTTTAATTCTCCAACTGCGAATTCCCAGTATAAATTGTAATCTGGAAAACAGTTTTCAAAATACAATTGCTTTCCTCTTTCAACAAACGTCTCCAATAGTACAAAAACATCATAATTACAAATAAAATTATATACTTGAACAATCTTACCACTTAATCCAGCCACATTGTACGCTACTATACTCAACTGTCCCTTCTCACACGGACTGACGGCGTTATCTCAGCGGTTGCGGTCTTCGTCCTCGCCGCCTCACTCCTCCTCATCACACATGCTCCCGCTCACGGCCCGCATCACACTCTCATCGAACATGCTCCCGATCTTCTGCAGCCCATCCTCTCCCTCCGAGACCAGTCCATTCTCCTCATCCAGCGTGAAAACCCGACTATTCACGATTAAACGATCCACTTCAACCGATACTCTCCTCTCACTCCCGGAACTTGTTTCTTCAACTCGCCAAGCACCCGGAAAAGCTTTGATCGTCGTTTTCTTGTGTCGAAAGCAAAGTCTTTATGAATCACAAACTGTGTACCCTTCAGCTTCCTACTGTTTCTCGTGATGAAATGGATGTCCTGATCGTCCGGAAAATGCGCAATGATTGGCCCGTTATCTATTTTCTTGCCCAATGCATGTGCTCGATTAACCCAGGTACCTGCTCGTGCCCCCAAATGACTCACACAAAAGTCTTTGACAGTTCTCACGTAATCCACTGTTGCACATTCATATTTCAGCCCGCGAAAAATTATATTGTTCCTTCTCGATCTATTTTCAAAATTTTCCATCTTCCTGATTATGAGATTATTCTGAATTTTTTGAGCAACAATTTGATTTCTTAACTGTTAATTCTCGACAGAGAGTTTATTCACTTTTTCAATTAGACCATTTAAATCCACCTTTGTAGCTAGCAGCGCGAGTTTTTCATCCATAGCCTTACTAAACCGCTTTTCAAAACGGTCAAATAGTGATTCAATAAAGTCTGAGTTCACATTACCGGAAGCTTTAACACTTGGGTCTGGAGCACGCTTTTTCTGTTCCATCTCTTCGAGCTCAGGCGAACTTTTAGCACGAGGACTCTTCTTAGCACTATCGTCCGGTGAAAAGTATTGTTAGATACTGTTCTTATTCATTCAGCTTCGAATATTTCGATTCACTTGAGAACAATTTCACAAATAAAAAACAAATTGATAATTCAATTTATTACGAAAGAACTTTTAGCTCTAGGTCTCTTTTTAGCACTACCGTCTGGTGGATACTGTTTTTATTAATTTAAACTTTGAATATTTCGATTCACTTGAAAACAATTTCACAAATAAATAACAAATTGATAATTCAATTTATTACGAAAGAACGTTTTAGGTTAAACATGCACTAAATGAACCGATTAAGCACGACCCGTCCGGAAACTTGAGATAAGAGAGCAAAACAATTCTGCGACCGCTCCGTTCAACAGCTCACTATCAACTCCTAATTTGAGAACATACGATTTGAAATCGAAAAGTTGTCAGTTGTAATTGGGGAATGATTTTAAAAAACCAATACTTTTATTTTCCATAACTGTACTCATAAAAAATAATATGATAATATATTTTATATTCAAATGAAACGTTTAGTTTTTAAATAAAAAATATTTTTGAGCCCCAAAATCCATTGGAGAGTTACCGAATTGCTTGATCAAGAGATTCAATTGATTGATGATAAAGTTCAATTGCGCCGTGAACATAGAGAATTTGATCTTCATCAAGTTCAAATGTTTGGAGACAAAAGTCGTGTTGCCAATACATACATAGAAATGATTCTCATTAATCATTCGTGAACAGTACAGGGGAAATAATATTTCACAATTGAAAATAATAATTTCACACATACAAAGCCTATGGAATACTGTGTACGTAGTACAGTATCCTTTCCTGCTCAAATCAAACCTGTACTGTAGGCTACAGAAGAGTCACGACATGTCAATTGGAAAATTTTCTCATTTTCAAATGTCTGCTCATGATATGATATCTTCTCATTTACATTTGACGATTTCTCAAATACAATTCACTACTCTCAATTACATGTGTGATGACTTCCTAAATACAATTGACTATTCTCATTTAGGCTACATCTGACATTCTCTCAATTACAAGTGACTATTCTCAAATACAATTGATACTTTCTCAAATTAACTTTTTACTTTCTCAAATAAAATTGGAAAAGGTGTTGTGACTACTATTTTTTTTTTTTTTTGAGCAGGGTATGATTACTAAATCTTTTCTCCGGAACAACGTCTTTTCACAAAAAGTGAGCATGCCGTACACAAGTAAAATATTCAATCCAAGGTTTACAAGAGAGTTTTTGCAAGGATTGACAGACACAGAAGAAAATGTCAATATGGAGAGAAACTAAGAGACAAATTTCATTTTATCATAGGCTATCCTGATCTTGAGATACAATGTTAGGTTAGCAAAGTTTGAGGCATCCGCTTCTCTAAAACAGTAAGTGAATTCTCAGTGAAGCCTGTTCAAGAATATAAACTTACTGACGTGCTATTCTTGAATCTTAACAAGCCTCCCATTCGCATCATTCTAGCAATAACCCAAATTCAATGCGGAAAATTCTCGGGAAATTGTGTTACCAAGTCACCATTGATTGTGATGAACCTAATTTGGCGTTGAATTGTAGAGGATTTTATTCTCTTGGAAACAGTTCTGGATTTTTTCACTATGAAAGGTTTTTGAGTTATATGGAGAAAAAAACAGGTATTTTTAACACTGTAAGGTTAGCAGAGGGTATTTTTTTGTGAAGAATCATTTTCAGACTATTTGTACCAAATAACTAAAAAATCAGTACCACAATACATTCTGGCAGCATGTTTCCTCGCTCCCTTCTCATGTCTCAAGTGAATGAACAGAAAAATAAACTATGAATTCGCTAAGCTGTGACTCAATGAGTCTGAACGAAAAAGGAGATGAGTTGCTGATTCATAAATTCACGGCAAGCCCCATAGCAAACCAGTTACTTCGAACAGTGAAGGAGACAATGGAGATATGCAGGGATATGCAAGTACCCCGCATTGTATGCTCAATCCGTAAATGAGTTTTGTGTAAGTGTGTATTAGCGATCGTAGCACAACGTGGTGGCAATTTTGGAAACTGGAGTGTATCCCAATTAGGTGGAGTACTAACAAAATGGGGAGATTTTTTTTTATTACGTTTTTACATGGTTTTAAGCATGTAGAAGTGATTTTTACTAAAATTGAGCTGTGACACTACGGGCTCTCCCCTTAGTGTACACACCTCCCCTTAATGTGCTGTGTATACTTGATTGTCTCCCCGTATTATACCTTGTTCCAACACACACACACACACACACATGCACACACACACACACAGACAAACGCACGCACGCAGGCATGCATCTTATGAACATTTGTATTTTTGTGAAAAATTGAAGCTTACAAAATTACCAACAAGTTTTGTCCTTTACATTTTTTCCACTTATTACTTACATGCTTATATCTTGGAAACAATGTGTTCTATTGACATAATCAACTTAATAAAAATGAAGCTTGATAAATTTACTACAAGTTTTGTTTATAGAGGTTTTTGATAAATCCTATACTTTTCAAGATATTTATGTTCTAAATTGATGCATTTCCCAAAAACCAGTTTTTCTTCCATTTTTTCGCTCTTTCAAGTCTTATAACATTTCAACAATTGATGAAACAAGAATGTGCTAATTACGAGATTGTAGAGCATTCAATTATCTCTCATTCCATGTATAATTTGACTATTTCACGCATTGCCATACGACTGTTGCAGCAGTTTTAGTTTTGAGTGTCAATCTCAAGATTTGCAACAAGTGACTTTCTACGAATATCACACCATTCTGTCATCATAAATTGGCAGTGTGCTTCAGTATGAACATTCATATTGGAACGTCTGCGAACTAAACACAGGGGGTGTTTCTAAACTTCCTACCAAACAAAAAGCATTGATATCATTCACGAGGTATGATGACACTCAACTAAGCTAAGGCTCTATAGTGAGATTCACTCTAAAATGTCAGCATAAGTTGAATGTGACGAGCTTCGATGTTATTTATTAGGTACGCTGACGCACAACCAAGCAGCTTTACAGTGAGACACTGTCAGCATTAGTTGAAGGTGAAACATTGATGCTATTCACTAGCAATACTGACTGTTGAAAGTGAACTACCCTTCAGAGTACCCGAGTCGGTCAGCATTGACTGAATGGGAAGCATTGATGTTATTCATGAGGATTGCTGACAGTCGAAAGTGAATCTTCTCACAGTAAGTGGCTAGCCTCTTCAAGAGGCTTCAAGGGCCATGAACATTTTCAGGCCAGTCTACAACAATCAATTAGTTACAGAAGCCTGCAACTGTGAATAGATTTTTTCATTGGGGGTGAGTTCTTTTATAAAAGACTTACTATTTCGACCACCTTCTTTTGCGAGGGGAAGTGGTCTGGTGGTAATGTGGGGGAAGAGAGAGATTGCATTGCAAGCTCCACTACACTCAGCACTACGAGTGTCAAACTCCCGAACTATGCTCCTCCAATGCCAAGGTTGGAAGCCATTCAAACATTCTTAAACTTAATACTGAATGTGTACATTTTTTGTCATTTTCAATAAAATACTTTTCAGAAAAAGCATACCAAACATTCTGTTTAGCTATATCCCCATCTCATCTTCATGTTTACTGTGGATTTCAGTTAGACCCATGTTTGAACTAAGTTTAGGAGCATTGTGCAGCTTGTGTGATCCTTGCTGTGGAAGTGATCTTGTGAGTGAATGAAGTGAATAATGCATCATATTGAATATTTGGATTACAACAAACCAATACCTCAAGTGCGGCCAGTACAGTATCCAAATTTTAACCCTTTTGACGATTTGAGGGATAATGAGTTAAAAAATAGATTCATATTCAAAAAGGATGCTGTGGAGGAACTGATAGATCTTTCAACTCCAAGGTTAGGAGGAGCTCCTGATCGAAGAGCTCATCACACTATTCGAAATTGGAGAGAAGTGCTGATTGCTCTCAGATTTTTTGCTGATGGTACTTTCTATCTCAAACCATTTCAATGATTTGAAGATAGTAATGAATTATACAAAAATGAAATGTATGAGTACCTATACATTGAATAATCGAGTGTTAGTGAATATTTAGTAGCTTCTACTCACAAATTCAAAGCTTTGAACAAAAAAAATTGACATAGCAACTGCTATCACAAGTATTATTATAAACAAAGACCTTAAAGAGATATAAACCCACAACGCCTATGCCTTCCCAATGATAGCTCTTACTTGAAATTGAAGGCCGTCATTGGGGTATTTTAGGACGAGATATTATATCTATATAGTTGTAATATTATAGATTACAAAGGCATTGGTATGTAATAATCTTATAGGTTGTCCCCTCAATGGCCGATTTCAATTCCATGTATGACACTAGCGCTGCATGTGAGTCTATGCATCTTTAAGGTCTTTGATTATAAATTATATTTATGTTACAGACAGGCAGACAGACATTAATGGAAACGAGTTAATATAGAACTTATAAATTAATGTTGTGTATTATTCAGCTGAAATCATGTGTTGGTGCATAAAGTCTGTCTGACAGTCTATATGATATCACACAAATAGCATCAGCTTTTTTTTTTAACCCTTCCAGACCTGATAGCTACAATGCTTCTCATTAAACTCCACAGGAGTGGCCGTAGTCGAGTGGATCAGATGCTGGCTTTATGATTTAGAGGCCCGGGTTCAAATCCCGGCCCGGGCAAGATATTTATCTCGGGCCACTCCCGTGTTTCGGATGGACACGTTAAGCCGTCGGTCCCGGCTGCCTAAAAAGCAGTCGTTGGTCATGTCAGAGGCCCTGAAATTGATCAGTTGCGACCTGAAAACTCTGACACCAGACCTGAGCCAGCCAGGTCACTCGAATATTATTATTATTATTATTCAACTCCACAGCTATTATTTCAATTCTAAGGCTATGTACACATGGTAGCGTCGCACCGCGCGGTTTGAGACGCGCGTCCGACCGCGCGGTGTGATATACAATGGAGATAATGGCAGCGACCACATGCACCACTCACTCAAATGTGGACGCGCCGCGCACTGCGCCGCCCAGACTTTCAACCTGAACCGTGCGGCGACAGCGCAGTTTCCAGTACACTACAGTCAGTTGGACTGTACACATGAGAGCAGTCGGACGCCAGTTTTGATCTAGTTCACTTGTTTTGTGTAGTGATTTTACAGCAACTCTGTTCAGTGTGCAGCCATGGAAATGAACAATTTTGACACAGAATTGTTTATAGAAGAAGTAAAAAGTCGATGTGTCATATGGGATATGGCGAGTCCTGATTACAAGAACAGAACAAGAACTTGATGCCAAGTCGTCTTTTACGATCTCCAACAACTCGTCAAAAGATGAAATCGACATTCGCAAATAGTTAGAAAATTTGGGTTCGTATTTCCTCAAGTTAGGGTAAAGTGTCACAAAAGCCCAATGCGTTAATCTATCGGTCAAAATAGGGTGAACCCAAAAGTTTCTTTGCCTTCGTTTTCTCGCTTTATATCTACGATACACAAGCCACATACATGTTACCTCTTCAACTTTCATTGCTAAACTGGAGTTGGACGCTGCGTATAAAACGCTCGCATTTGTACAACTGCAGAATTGTGGACGCGCGTCGCACCGCGCGGTTTGAGACGTGCGTCCGACCGCGCGGTGCGATATATAAAATGGAGCTAATGGCAGCGTCCACATGCACCACTCACTCAAATCTGGACGCTCCGCGCACTGCGCCGCCCAGACTTTCAACCTGAACCGCGCGGCGACAGCGCAGTTTCCAGTACACTACAGTCAGTTGGACTGTACACATGAGAGCAGTCGGACGCCAGTTTTGATCTAGTTCACTTGTTTTGTGTAGTGATTTTACAGCAACTCTGTTCAGTGTGCAGCCATGGAAATGAACAATTTTGACACAGAATTGTTTATAGAAGAAGTAAAAAGTCGACGTGTCATATGGGATATGGCGAGTCCTGATTACAAGAACAGGGTGTTGAAGAGAACAGCTTGACAAAAATTGGTGGAAATATTTTGTAAAGAGGAAGAAAATAATAATAATTTTATAATAATTATAATAATAATAATAATAATTTTGTCAGAGGAAGAAAAGAAAAATCTTGGTAAGTAAAAATATTTTTATTTCAGATTAAATTTACAATATTTGTTATCAATATACAAAGTACAGATATAATACATTTATGTACAGGATAAACCACATTTGGGGAACTTTAGTACTTTAGTTCTTTTGAGTATTTGCTTACACCATCTTATCCTGCCATGATAGTTTACCTTCTGCGATGAAATACCGAGCAAATCGGTCCCTCACCTGCTTCTCAAAATAATACACAGTTTCTAATGTTTTATTTATATTGCTTATTTTCAGGACTGAGTGACCAGGCCATTGCGGACTTGATTGACGGCAATTTGTCTGACCTAGAAGGGTTTGATTCAGATGATGATTCCATAGCTGACCCCACATACCATGCTGAGGACACTGGACAGCAAGGTGATTCAGGAGATGAGTCGTCTGAGGACATTGAAGAGCCTCAACAGCCACCACCTGATCCACCAAACCGACACCGAAGAATAAAATGGAAGCATACTGACATATTCGATCCTCTGCCTCCAGCCCCCGATAATGATGATGCTGCTGATGACGATGCTGACATTATTGGTAATATCTATGATTTATTCAGAAATTATGTTCCAGAGTACATCTATGAAGTTATTAGTGATAAAACCAACCAGAATTATATGAGGATAAAAGGGGTTGAATTGCGGACGACTCCTGAGGAAATAAGGAAACTTTTTGGCATGACAATTGCTATGTCATTCTTGAAATTTCCTCGGATCAGAATGTATTGGGCAAATTCGACAAGAGTTCCTTTAATTTGTGAGACTATGCCACGAGAGAGATATTTGCTTCTAAGGAGAAATTTGAAACTAGTGAATGATGTAGAGATTTCTGATGATGACAAAAAAGACAATAAATTTTGGAAGGTACAGCCACTCATAGAATGTGTTCGGCAAGCTTGTCTTCAAAACCCCAGACCTAATAACGTATCTATTGATGAACAGATGATACCATTTTTGGGGAGATGCTCTGTTCGCCAAGTAGTAAGAGGAAAGCCAAACCCATGCGGATTGAAAAATTTTGTTTGAAGGTACAGCATTGTTTCCACTTGCTGTGATGGGCTTCCTTTAGATTTTTTCATTTATCAAGGGGCAAGAGACACCATAACCACAGATCCTGTCTGTTTAGGGTTAAATATAGGAGGCAGGGTTGTGATGCGTTTGGCAGAGACTCTCAAACCTGGGACAACTGTGTATATGGATCGCTATTTCAGTTCTGTTCATCTATATGACTTATTACATTCTGAAAGATACATGCAAGCAACTGGTACTTTGGACCGTAGGAGGATACCAAAAGAAATAAATTTTAAATCAGATCTTGAATTGTTGAGAGCTGGTCGAGGGTCATGGGATCAAGTTGTTCGAGATGATGGTCAAATAGCTGTGATAAAATGGTATGACAATAAACCGGTAATTATGATCTCTTCTCAAGAAGGCAGTTCTCCAGCTGATGTTTGTTGCAGATGGGACAAAAAAACTAGAGTTTTTGTTGAAGTGAACCGTCCATCATCAATCAAGAACTATAACATCAATATGGGAGGGGTTGATCTGCTTGATCGACTGATCAGCTTCTACAGAATCTCTGCAAGAACTCGAAAGTGGACTGTCAGACTCATGTTCCATTTGATTGACTTTGCATTAGTTGCTGCATGGATTCTCTACAGAAGACAGCAGAGGCAACAACACACCCCTAAACGGAATCAGCTTGATTCCCTGGATTTCCGAAGAAGGGTAGCTGAGCATCTCATTTATTCTTCAGCAGCTCCAGCTGCAATAATCTATGAGCAGGTGGAAGATGATGAGGAAGAAGTTGACTGCACAATCTCAAAAAAGCGACGCCCAATACCTCAACCTCCAGCAGAGCTTAGAACCTCAAATGCTCTTCACCTGCCAATAATACCTGATGCAGAGAAATGCTTTCTATGCAGAATGCCTGGTTGCAAAAGTAACAGAGCTAGGTTCCAGTGCAGCACATGCAAAATGCATCTCTGCATTACAAAGGAGAGAAACTGCTTCAAAACCTACCATGAGATGTAGATTGTAGATGTAGCTCACTCATTAACTCATGTAGGTAGTTATCAATAATTATATTAGTTATAAATCACTAATTCATGTAGTTGTAGAGTATTAATAAGTATCATATTAATTTATTACATCAACACTGTTTTTTACAACTCATTATCTCATTAACGTTTACTCATTATTATGTAGTTATTTATTAATAATTATAGTAGTTATTAATAATTAATTCATGAAGTTAAGAAATAGTAAGCATCATATCAATAATATCAACCGTTTTTTGCATTTACAAGTTTTAGAATATATTTCAATGTGATCAAATGTCGTGAGTTTTTATCTCATTAATACCCAATGTCACCTATATGCTACATCCATTATTTTGATAACTAGAGCTGGTAAAAATCCCGGATATTTTTTAAAAATCATCTAAAATAGTATTTAGTTGAAATAGTGTAAGTAGAGGTAAAGTGAGAGTTCTGAAGAAAAGCTGGCTCAAAGCTGGAGAAAAGCTGCCCCCAAATCTACCCCAAAGCTGATTCTTGGTTCTAACCTTGCCCAATCCAATGTAATCTGAACTAACTTAACCTAGCCATACCCCTAATCTCACAATAAATCTCAAATGAAGATCCTCATTCCCACTTTTTTGGAAAAAACTAGATCCTGCTTTTTTTTATTTATGGAATAACTAAGAAACCGTTAATTTTACAAAAAAATTACAAGAATAACTTTTTCCAGTAAATCTAATTACGAATCCATTGACACCCCATTTGTCAAGATTGAACAAAAAATAAGGATCTCATGGGAAAAGTAGATCCAGCTTTTTTAATAACTAAGAAACCATGAATTTTACAAGAATAACTTTTTCCAGTAAATCTAATAACAAATCCATCGACACCCCATTTGTCAAGATTGAACAGAGAATAAGGATCTTATGGAAAAAGTAGATCCAATTTCTTGAATAACTAAGAAACCATTAAAAAGCTACAAGAATAATTTTTTTCAGTAAATTCATTTGTCAAGGGATACTAACTCAACTTTTTCTGAAACTGAGCAACAAGCACACAGAATCTCTAATGATATTTTCATGTTGAGACCCTTTCTTAAGGAACACCAACCTCAGCACTAAACCCCCCCCCCCATGTGGGGGGGTGACCCTCTGTCTTTAACCAGCTAAGTTTGAACTACTTGAAAACTCACCTCAGGTCTTATTGAGAAGAAAAAATATATAATAAAAATGTATAAGAAAGAAGTCAAGTCAGATATATTACTTTTTGATCAGAGTGTACATCTTGATGAGAGTATTACCAAATATGAGTATATCACTTACACACCATATATTCAACAGACATTCAATTACAATGATGAAATTCGAATTAGTTTAAAACAAGAAGATATTTATACACTTCCAAGTAGAAGTTTTCTCATAATTGAAGGCGAAATCAAAGTGAAAGATAAGAATGATGTTGAAACCAAGGACTTTTCACTTATCAATAATGGAGTTGCATACCTATTTGATGAAATCAGATATGAATTGGGAGGGGTTGAGGTTGATCGCACACGTAATGTAGGATTGACAACAACCATGAAAAACTATCTACATCAATCAAAACTCAATGAAAAAATTATGGAGAATGCAGGATGGAAGTTGACTGGATGAAAAAGTTTAGATAAATTCTGCTTTTGCATTCCTTTGGATATGTGGTTAGGTGTAATGGAAGACTATAGAAAAGTTCTATTAAATGTTTGTCAGGAAATTGTTCTATTAAGATCATCATCAGACTTGAATTGTATTGAATCAGAGACAGCAAAATCGGTGAAAATTGATATTACAAAACTACATGGAAAGTACCCTACATACATGCTTCTGACTCTGTTCGTCTTGATCTGCTGAGTTTAACACATAGTGATATTCCAATTACCATTCCATTCAGGTCATGGGAATTGCATGAATTTCCACAATTACCTGAAACTACCAATCTTCAATGGACAGTTAGATTTACTGGAAAAAGTTATTCTTGTAATTTTTTTGTAAAATTAACGGTTTCTTAGTTATTCCATAAATAAAAAAAAGCAGGATTTAGTTTTTTCTAAAAAAGTGGGAATGAGGATCTTCATTTGAGATTTATTGTGAGATTATGGGTATGGCTAGGTTAAGTTAGTTCAGATTACATTGGATTGGGCAAGGTTAGAACCAAGAATCAGCTTTGGGGTAGATTTGGGGGCAGCTTTTCTCCAGCTTTGAGCCAGCTTTTCTCCAGAACTCTCACTTTACCCCTACTAGTGTGAAAATAAAATGATACCTGATCAACATTTGACCTGGGTCTGAGGAGGATATATTCAATTCACTTGTACTACTGTATTCTTTCTTATCAGGGACTTCAACTTGCGTGGTAGATAGGAGGACACTATACTGAGATACATTCGAGTCTATTGAACAACAGGTGATATTATTATTTTCTACTTTTTTTGCGTAGAATTTGATGACGAGTTTGGAACAGATCCAAAATGTAAAACTGAATTATGGTTTTGATGACATTGATTGCAATTAGCACCCATACAAGCTTTACTACGGTGAGCTGGTGAAAGACATTTCAAGCAACAACCCTTCTCCTTCACAAAACGGAAGCGATCCCAAGGTGATAACTGAAGAAACTGGCAACAATCAATTAATTTGTGATTTGTCAATGAGCATTTTAGACACTCCAACCACTTTGTAGGTGCCTTGGTCTCTTGCGAATTTGATTGAACGACTAGAACTTTAGATTTTGCGATTTGTTTCACTGGTGGCTTACATGACTTAGAAGATTCTTCATAAGGCAACGATTTAATTTGTTTTTCTATAAACGACACAAAATCAGCATATGTAGGATCATCCTTGGCATGTACTGAAGCTTCAAATGCTTATGTACTCTGACTGTGGCACAAATTTTGTCGGTGCCTATGAACAGTTACAAAAATTATTGCAGCTATTGAATTTGACTGAATTTCAAAACTCTCTCATGAACGAATTGGCGGAGTATCATATAGATTGGAAGTTTATCCCTCCAGGCTCTCCCCATTTTGGTGGAGTTTGGGAAGCCAATGTCAAATCCATCAAATCGCATTTGTTCAGAGTGATCTGTACTCAACTACTCACTTATGAAGAGTTGAATACAGTGTTAGTGCAAGTTGAGGCCGTCTCTAATTCCAGGCCGTTGTGTCCATTAAGTGAAGATCCGCGCGAACCTCTCACACTGACACCTGCTCATTTTTTGAACTTGATGCCATTGAAAGCATTCCCTATGAGTAACTGATATTCCAGTAAATCGTCTCACACGACATGAACTAATTGATCAGTTAGTGCAATCATTCTGGAACAGGTGGAGAGTGGAATATTTACATGAGTTACAAACACGGAAAAAATTGACTAAGTTGTCGCCCCCTCTCACCATTGGTACCGTAGTAATTGTCGACCAGCCTAACTTACCACCGTTGCAGTGGCCTATTGGTATTGTGGAAGAGGTTTTCCCTGGAGCTGATGGACAAGTGCGAGTTGCACTTGTGCTGTTGAAAAATAGTCATTTGAAGAGGCCGGTAACAAAATTGTTCCCATTGCCAACACAATAAATTTGTTGTCATGGCTTTTGTTGTATATATATATATATATATATATATATATATATATATATATATATATATATATATATATATATATATTGCTTTTCGAGTTAGTCTGGAAATTGCTTTTCAGTCGGGGGGGGGGGATGTTGAGGCCATTTGAAATTGTATTCATTCGCTCATTTACTGCCAGATGGCATAAGATTTTCTATAAGTTTATATCTATTACTCATCAATTTATCGTTCCAGGCACTGGATAGTTTGCCAGTCAGTGTGAATTTAGCTTTCGTACAGTTATATACTCACTCTCGAGGCTTTAAGATTCAGGAAATTCGTCCTGAATCTGCCTAAATATTCGTGTTGTTTAAAATCATAGGAAATTCGGCCTATTCATTTATTCGTGTACATAAATAATTACATTTTTGTTTTACATGAAAAGTTACTCATGTTTCGTATTAGTGAAAAGTGAATGCCAGAACTCAATTTTTAGTTTTGTTTTTATCAATAGTCAAGTCATAGGGCCGGTTTCCGAGCTCGGGATTCAGCTAAGTTCTAGACTTTAACTGGCTTTGAACTCTGGAGTCAGAAAATTGTCTTTCCAAGTCAGAGCGTAAACGTAGTTGAGGACTTAAATAGACTCTGGAGTTTAGAGATCATGTTAGACCCTGGAGTTAATAATTCCACTTTCTGAGTGAAGGGCTTATAAGTCCAGGACTTGAATTAGATTCTCGCCTATTTCCGACTCAAGGATTTATCAAAAATCGTTAAGTCCAGGACTTAAAACAGCGTGATTTTAAACCCTCGACTGGGGTAGGGTTTTAATTCAATTTCTAGACTTAACTGAGTAAACACAATTCAGTTATTGTTTTGGAGTAGATAAAAAGCCAAATAGATATCATGGAATACCTAAATTATTTGGATTAGTCCATCTTAATTCATAATTTATAGTTTGCAAGTTCATTTTGGAATAAAATTGTATCAGAAATATGCGTAAAAAACTAACCTCATTTTATGACTTTAACATGTTCAAGCAAATTAGTACAAGGATTTCCTTGGAATTTATATTACAATCTGAATGTTATTATTCAATGTCATATTCAACATATTAATAATAATAACAATAATAAATTATTACTCCAGTTTTTTTCAAAACAAATACGTTTTCAAACTAAAAAGCCTAATGAAATTTTTATTCCAAAATCACTGGTAGGATCAATGATCAATAATAGCATAACGTAAAATGGAATTTTTTCATTCACCTTTCAAAGGTTTTGCTTTGAATAGGCCTACAAAGAAATTGAAACGTATTTTTACAATATAGTTTGGAGAGCATCCTCATTTGAATTGTCCTGCTGTAATCAGCTGTTTACAATAATGCCAACAATACAACAGCAAAATATTGTGAATTTCCCTCACGTTTACTGCGTTCAAGTCCTGGACTCAAATAAGTCGAGAACTTGATAGACTCTGGAGTTTAGAAGATAAAATCTTGAATCAGAAAGTCAATTTAGACCCGAGAGCTTATTTTAGTCCTGGACTCTGTAAGTCCAGAACTTATAGATCCCGAGCTCGGAAACTGGCCCTTAGTGTTATATATCCAGACAGTAAACTTCATCTAAGTACGGAAAAACAGCAAGGAACCAACTTTAATAGTCGCACTTTCATTTGCATAATTTCACCTATCTTTTCCTCTCATCTATCCTATCCAACTGTCCACCTTTTACCACAAATATAATAGGCAAGCAATTAGATTCGCAACATGTTGGATTTGGGATTTGGTGAGTACCTTCTCTGATTTTCTATGTGTTCTATGTATGTGGTTTTTTCTGAATGGATATATTATTCAGCACAAAGATTTGATTCGTTTTATACAGTCCACTTCAGAGCATTTGAAACTTGTAGTTTGAAATATTAAAATTTGAAGAACCAGTATTTACGTAACAGCATGTTTTTTGTTTATTGTATGTTTTATGACTACTCTGTGATATGTATTGACTATTGACGTTCCTTATAACTTGATTGTTCCTTGGCAATAAAATGTTATTTATTTATTACTTTTATTTTGTCAACGACTACAACAGCCCTGTAATTATGTTATGCTTGACAGAGAGGGGTGTGTATGCTGCTGGTACTGTTCGGTCAGTTCTGATCTTCCAGAACTGAAGGCAGATAAATTGCTGAAGAGAGGTGATTTCGACCGGAAAACTTCAAATGATGGACTCTTCTACTTTAAATGGTGTGATAACCGATGTGTCCATATATCATCAAATTTCCAAAGTCCTTAGTCCTGAAGATGTTTTTATGGTCAACAGGAGAAACAGAGATGAAACATTGGAATCAATAGCCCTCAAGCATTGAAAGATTATAATAAAAATATGAACAAAGTTGATGTTTTTGATCAGTTGAAAGGCTCTTATTGAATTGATCGGAGGAGCAGGAGATAGAATTCAATAGAATGAACAAAGTTTTCAAGAGCCATGACATTACCATTGCAATAAAGATTAAACTTCTGAGGTGTTACATCTTCTCTATTTCCGAATTGCTGTCAACAGAGTCAGACTTGCCCTGCTGGTTGCCAAACGTCCGAGACGGATAGCGCACTACAATAAGAATAGAAGATATTATCAAGCTATCAAAATGAAAAAGTTTTCTTAGGAAACTAGTTTTTTTCCGATCATTACTTTTTGACATATGGGCACCTAAAATTTATTTAGTTTATTTCTTACTTTCAACTTTCATTAACTTTTTTCTCATGTTAATTATGAAGAACTTTGTGATATTGAATCGAGAACAGTTTTGGGCTATAATGCCTGTTGTTCCTATACCTGTATGCATTTTTGAAAATGAATTAATTTAAAATTTTTGGGACAGAGCATTTCAAATTCGGTAAGAAATAAATCCTTGCGATTTAAAGGATAAATTCTTCATGGTATTGTTGATTGAATAAAACAAGAACATTTTGAAAATATTAATTTTTGAGAAAGTTATTAAATTTACCAAAAATAACTCAACTAAACGTTATTTTTGGTCATTTTTAGTAAATTGAATAACTTTACTTGCACAATAGTTAGGCGATCGCTCAAGGAAGGGGTGGAACCCGAGATTAACAATTAGACGGGATACTTGTGAGAGGGGGCGGCGGTTGCCGATCTCGCCCAGAGCGGCAAAGACCCTAGGGCCGTGCCTGGGGAGGGGGTATGTCAAATGGGAATATTATAACCTACTGGATGAAATGTTAAAAGATGACTCATCTTTAAAATTTTTAATAATATAATAATCTAGTTCACCTAATTCATCCCCAATAATTTCATTTATCAGAGCTCATGCCATCTTCAATACCTTATATATTTTAAAAAAGAATAGTCTTCCTTCATTGGTAACCTTCCATATCAAATCAACTATTGTCTGTTGAACTACAGTATTATGAAAAATCATCCTGTCCTGGCAACATAATGATAATAACAATAATTTTATTATAATAGAATGTTTCCATTTACAACATAGCCAACCTAGAACCTATGGAATCTTCTCGTTTGCTACAACACTTGCAGAGAATGCATCCTGACAAGCAAAATAAGGAGTAGTCATTCTTTTCTAATCTTAGGGAGAAGTTTCACAAATCATCATCAGTTTCTATGCTTCATATTTGCTATGACAACAACAAAATGCGATGATGGCTTGATTGCATCTTATAATCTGGCAAAAATCATTGCAAAAGCTGGGAAAAGCCATACTATTGGAGAGGAATTGATCTTGTCATCTGTTAAAGTGATTTTGGAGACTGTTTTACACCATTCTTCTGCTGCAACCGTGATAAAAAACGTTCCATTGAGTAATGATTCAGTGCGTCATCGAAATGATGAAATGGCTAATAATGTTGAAACAACTTCAAGTGAGATTTTACAAGTGACTGAATTCTCTTTACAAAGTGCTTCATGTGAGATTTTACAAGTGACTGAATTCTTTTTATTCAGTCAATACAGAGAAGTTAAGTTATTTGACTATTTGTCAAATAACTTAACCAAGAAGTTAAGTTATTTGACTATTAGCAAATAACTGCTTCATGTGAGATCTTACAAGTGACTGAATTCTCTTTACAAACTGCTTCATGTGAGATTTTACACGTGACTGAATTCTCTTTACAAACTGCTTCATGTGAGATTTTACAAGTGACTGAATTCTCTTTACAAATTGATTAGTACTTTACCCGGAAATGAAGCTCTACTATTAGCATACGTTCGTTTTCCAAATGATGGGAATGTCCAACAAGAGATTTGACTACAGATGACACTACAGGTGAATCCATTTTTAGAGTAGCAAAATCGCATTTTGAAGACAACAAAAAATACCTCTAAAAACATTACCGTTAGATGGTTGGATAATAGACCAGTGAGCCTTGCTCTCTTGCCAAATTTTGTAGGTGCTGATGTTGTTGTTGAAGTAGAAAGATGGGATCGCATCAACAGAAGATATGTACAAGTTGGTCGACCAATTATGGTGAGACGCTACAATCATGCGATGGGCGTTGTAGATTTGCTTGATCAATTTATAGGGCTATACAGAATCTACATCAGATCAAAGAAGTGGCCGCTGAGATTAATTTTCCATGCAGTTCCTAATAGTTGGATTGAATACAAGAATTATTACCAAGCTCTGGGATTGGAAAAGAATAAAATGTTAGATCTGATGCATTTTAGAATGAGATTGGCTGAGAGTTTGGTGAAGGTTGAAAAGAGTGCCAAGATCAAAAAAAGAGGAAGGCCCAGTAAAGATGCAGAAGAAGAAAATCTCAGAAAACGCCAACATGATGAGCACAGGCCAATCCAGAAGTAAGGATAGATTTGACTGACCACATGGCCATTCTTGATTCAGAAAAGAAAGGAAAGAGATGTAAAAACGGAACGTGTGGTCGAAAGACACATTTTTATTGGGATAAGTGTACTTTGCACTTTTGCATAAAGCAAGAAATGAGCTGTTTTGTTAGTTTCCACCGAAATAAGTAGTTGATGAATACATTATGAGTTATTTCTAGGCAATTTCATTTTAATTTTTTTTCTTTATTATTTAAAAATTAGCACCTAGTCAGAGACTAATAAGCTATTTATTTTATCCTAATTTTACTAAATGGACTTTTTCAAACCTCATCCTATGATTCAGTTTGTCTAGTTTTTGACTACAATTAATAAATTAGTCTAGTTTGTATCCTATAAAATAGTTTCATACAATCAAGTTATTAGGCCAATAATAATTTGAAGGGATGAACATTTCACTATCACTAACACCAGCTTCAAGCCATCAATTCACAACACAAATTTCACTTCACTAACTCATGCGGTTTTGTTCTTTTGAGCCTCCTGACCAGATTATCAACATCAAGCAGCTGGATTGCCTCTATATTGTCGTGCTGGTGGAGTCTCTCTTCATGTTTGGCCGCAAAGTGCTCAATAACTTTCGTGACTGTCTCCAATTGAAGGTCGCGGTGAAGATCAGCATTTCTGATGTACCAAGGAGCGTCAACAATATTTCTTAGTACCTTATTTTGAAATCGTTGGATAATTTGTACATTGGATGGTTTAGTACAGCCCCAAAGTTGAATGCCATAAGTCCATACTGGTTTCAGTAGCTGTTTATATAGTAGAATCTTGTTGTATATGGACAGCCTGGATCCTCTTCCCAGCAACCAATACATCTTTTTGAATTTAATTCCTAGTTCTTCCCTTTTCTTCTTGACGTGTGCTTTCCATTTGAGCTTGACATCCAGCGTCATACCCAAATATTTGGCAGTATTAGCATGTGGAATGACTTTCTCATTTATATAAACTGGAATTTATTGAATTCTTTTATTAGTAAAATTCACATGTACAGACTTGGTATCATTTAGTTTAATTAGCCAATGATTTGTCCATGTGTTTACTTCATTAACTGCTCTTTGTAGCTTTTCTGTAGATTCCTCAATATCTTCTGCGACTGAGAGAATAGCAGTATCATCTGCAAATGTAGCTATAGTGACTCCTGCTGGCTTTGGAATGTCACTAGTGTACAGTGTATACAAAACTGGTCCTAGCACATTCATTGGGGTACACCAGCTTTAATTTGCCTTAGTGTAGAATATTCATTATCCAGCTTCACTCTGAAATATCTCTCGTCCAGGTAAGACTTCAATAATTGGCTATATGCTGTGGGTAGGACTTGTTCTAATTTATGGCACAAGCCTTCATGCCAAACCTTGTCGAAAGCTTGGGCAATATCTAAGAAGATAGTAGAACATACTTTTTTCTCCTCAAGGCATCTTTCTATTACATCTGTTAGTCTGTGTACTTGATCAATTGTTGAATGTTTACTATGGAATCCAAACTGGTGAGAAGGTATAAGTTGTTTATCCTGTAGAATTGGTTTTAATCTTGCCAACAGTAATCTTTCAAAAAGTTTTGATAGTACCGGTAAGAGTGATATTGGTCTATAAGAGGTTACTTCATTTAGTGACTTTCCGGGCTTAGGTAGCATTATAACTTCGGCTACTTTCCATAAACTTGGCACGTACTTTAAACGGAAAGCTGCATTGAAAATATGACTCAATTTCACAATTGCTTTTCTAGGAAGATGTTGAAGTATTTCTCCTGTTATGAGGTCATATCCGGGTGATTTCTTCTTCGCCATATTATTTATTTCTTTTTTAACTTCTCTTGGCGATGTTGGAGGGATATTATCCAAAAGTCTTGGCTGTATGATTACATTTATTCCATCATTGAGCACTCTATCATCATGAGGAGTAAACAAAACCACTTTTTCCTTACTGCTGTGAGCCCATGTTCCATCTTCTTTTCTTATTGGTGCCACTTGTTCCACTGGTCTCTTTATATTCTTTGTCGCTCTCCATAGTGAGTAGTTGGTACTGGCCTCATTACTTAGTTCCTCCATGTAAGTGTTAATCTCTTGCTGTTTTATTTCATGTATTGCTCCTCTCAAGTTCTGTGTAATTCTATTCAGTTCTATTTTACTTCTTGGATCTCTTGTCGTTTGCCAGACGACAGAAGACTTCTAGTTCTTCTTCTTTCTGCTATCAGCTCTCTTACTACTTGGGGGTAGCAATTACCTTTAATTTTACTCTGAAGTGGGGGAGTGTTTTCCCATGCAGATTGTTGAATGTTCGTTACAAACTCTTGTACTTCATTTTCCAGCTCTTCAGTCGTTTGTAGAGATGTGTCTAAATCAATTTTATTTTCTATCATGTGCTTTAATGATTCTATGTCTGTATATTTATTTATTAGTTGTGGTGCTCCGGGTTTTTTCACAGCAGAGCTATGGATTGTAAGGACAATTGGTGAATGATCGGAGTTAAGATCAAATTCTTCCTCAACCTCTATAGTGTTGGGTGATATGTACTTTGTGATGAAGAAGTCTAACAGGTCTGGGATCTTAACTCTATCTGTTGGCCAGTAAGTTGGCTTCCTTGTCGAATGTACTTCGCAGTTGTATTCATCGACGGCCAGTTGTAACTCCTTCCCTTTGGTTGTGGTTAGTCTCGAGCCCCATCTAGTATTCTTCGAGTTGAAGTCTCCACCGATGATGAATTTTCCCGTGAAATTTCTTAAAAAATCACTGTAATCTGGTTTCTTTAAGCTGAATCGAGGAGGGCAGTAGACAGCTGCGATCGTTATCATTCCACTCGAATGGCATGTAAGTTTCACTTTTACAGAAATCGACTGGAACTCTTGCAATTCTATTTTCTTATACTAATGATGAATTAATTCTTCTTTAACCATCACCGCACTTCCTCCACGAGCACTGTTCTGGGGATGTACTGCATGATATATTTTGTAACCTCTCATTTTCAAATATGATTGCTTTGTGAAATGTGTTTCTGAAATTAGGCAAACATCATTTTTTTGTTCAATTAGAATTGCCAATAGATCATCTTTATGCTGTAATAGACCATTGGCGTTCCATGTCATTATTCTAAATCTACCTTCCATATTTCTTGTAAGTGCTTTCTTTCACTGTAGTATTTTCTAGTTTTTCTAGTCTAGAAAGAATTGTTTTATTGAATTGCTCCTGCCTAACTAGCTTTTCAAGAATTAATTGGAGTTGAGAGGCTATATTCAATCCTAAATCTTCACCTAAGCTCTGGGATATAAGTTGGGTTTTCTCATTTATTTTGTTAACTGGGACTTGTTTTACTCTATCCGAATAAGACTGATTCTCAATAACTAGAGCATCTTTTAATACCCTTTGAGGCACAGTAGTTTTATTTCCCTCGTTGGTTTTTGGTTGTTTCTACTTATTCCGAAGTGCTTGCAGTTCTTGTGCCACTAGACACCCTTTATAATTAGCTGGATGTTCCATTCCACAATTGTTGCACTTTGCTTTTTCTTCTTTTACAGCTAGTGGTAAGGTGGGGACCGGCACATTTCACACACCTGGGATCTTTCCTACAATATTTTTTAGTATGCCCCCAGGCTTGGCAATTTTTGCATTGGGGTAGGAATTTCGGCTTCTTAATTGGCACAACCTCAATTTTCATGCCCATGATTGCATGAATTTCATAAATTTTATTAATATTCTCTGAATTATCAAAAGTGAGCATAAAAATTGGAAGTGGTTCTTTAGTCTTCCACTGCAGTATGTTTACAACATCCAGAATTTTAAATCCTTTCTCTTGAAGTTCTTCCTTTATATCACCTGGATCGCAAGTGCTATGCAATTTCTTAACAATATACTCTAATAGGTCTAGTTTGTTTGTTTCCAAACGAAGACCAATTCATATTTTCTTCGTTCAGCACTGCCGTAGCTAATCTGTAATTCTCCTCTGTGTTAACATTGAGTTTTAGACTATCATTATTCAGTAAAGTAACCTTGTAAGAATTTTTCTCCATTTTTTTATTTAGAATCTTATAAATAACATGGTAATTTTGAATATTGTATAATATGATGGGTGGTGGTTTCAAAATTCTATTTGACTGTTGATTGTTGGTGGAAAACTGTTCATTTTAATTTTGAAATTTTGTTTTTTCTTTGCACAAGAAAGTATGAGTATTATTATTATTATTATTATTATTATTATTATTATTATTATTATTGCGTGACTGTTAGCAAATAAGTTGAAGTATTTGACTCCTGATTATTTGCACAAACAGTACTAATTTCTCCTAGGATGCATTTTTAAGATTTCATGCTAAAGGGGGCTCCCCCGGGGACAATTGGTTGGGCAAATTTGTCCGGGTGATCAAATGAACAGCTGTAAGTTAAATAATTTATGAACCACTTCATTAAGCATACTAAACGCTCTAACGCTGAACGTGTTTTGCTAATAATTGACTACCACGAAACACATCTTTCATTGGACGTTTTAGAACTTGCTTTGGAGGCAGGTGTGGTGATACTAACCTTCCCCTAACATTGGATTCAACCATTTATGCATCTTTGAAGACTTATTGCAACCAAGCAGTTGAAGCTTGGCTCTGTAACAATGCTGGCAAAACTTTCTATATATATTATATTTCTGAAGTTGTTGGACTGATCTTCCCTAGAGCTTTTACTACAAATATCATACACGGCTTTAAAAAGCCTGGAATATACCCATTCGACAGAAACTCATACTAGCAAATTCGTTGAAGAAGCTATTGAAATATTTGACGTATCAAACATAGTCATCAAATTACCTAAACCTACAGTATTGTCAGGTTCCTCAAGAATGCTAGGGCAAATGCGTTTTTCTATTTAAAACCACCATGAGTAAGGTACTTACTATAAGGAATTTTATCTGGAGATGATAAAATAAAACTACTATGATAAGAGGACTAGTGGATGTGCCTGGATGTTGTAATAAAATGATTTATATTTTTTATTTATGAAATTTTATCATCAATAATATCAAAGTATTATAAAGGTTATAAAGTTGTCGAAATTTGTTTACCAGAAACAACTGATTTTTGATAAGGTGTTTCATGGTGAAAAGAAACACATTATATCTTCAAAGTAGTTTTGAAAATAATATGTTTAAGCAGTTCTCCTTCTAGATATAGAATGAACAAGCCAAGAGCCCAATTACAAGCCATCTTGAGCTCAGAAAAGATGTGCAGTTTTTTTTTAATAAGGTCTCAAAGTTGAGAATTGTTTCTATTCACCCCATTTTACGGTAACTAAGTTCTCTCTTTCGTTTCCTCTTTCTCTGTTTTTCGAATGATTCTTATACTACCCATACTTGAACACTAAGCTCAAACTTACTTATTACAAACCATAATTTTGAGAAAAGTGATATTCAAAAGAAAAATTTATTTTCGCGATGTTTTCAATTTCAGAGAAGTTAAATTTCCTTTTCATCCTTCAACCCTGAAACATTTTTAGCACTACTGTAATCATCGGGGATGATATTCTACATACAATTCTTATGTTGAATTAGAAATTTGAGAAAATCGCAATCTTAAACGAATTGTCAACGCTATTATTTCTTCAGATGGAGGGCCAAGTATCAACGTATTTTAAACAGACTATACGTGGGCGATTCAAGAGCTATGGGAGACATACATATGCTGCTCTAGACTTTAGACGACTCAGCAATCGATTTAGCAAATTATGGTCAACATAACTTATGTTTACATAATATATATCCTCTCAAAATGTATGGATTCAGGGCTATTCATTTTATAAATAATATATAGCGCCTACAAATTATGTGGCAACAGAATAACGAAAAGTAGACTTATGGCTACGATAGCGAGTGTACATAAGTTATGTATTGACTCAGCAACCGAGCATAAAACTCGTTGACCTGTTCATTGATTATGTTGAGTTTTGAACTGGCTTCTATCATTTTATTATCATATTATTTATCTAATTTAAATTGAAAACCAAATTCGCAAACTACTTTGAAACCCTTCTGGTATACTGGTATATATTATTTTCAGTTCATCATTGATAACTACCGAATTTTTTTTTCAACTAATATTTATGTAGTAACCAACCCTGACTGTCCAATGGTAGCATTCTCTGCTCAAAAAAATCTTTTGAGCCCATCTACAAGCAATTCAATTTATAAAAAATATATGATAAGATGATTTTATCTCAGGTTCAACTGACTACAATGTCATTTGATTATGGAACTAGTCATTTTACTGACATTGACTACATTGATTATGGATCAGACTTATTACTCACACACCAAAATGTAAACCAAAATTTATGGAAATTCAACTTGTTGTATGAATAACATTACAAATCCCTACAACAATTTGTGTATTACTGCTGTAGCACCAACTCAACGGTAACAGATTCTATACGACCCAAACAAATCATATTAATCTGAGAGTTCGAATAGATTTTTACATAAATTTGAAAAACACAAAGTCAAATTTTCTTTGTATATGAAAGCAGAAAATTGAATTGGAGATTTTATTATTAGGTCACCAAGAACACCCTTATACAGTATTTCCCATGGCTATATTTTACTATTCATTCCAGCAAACAGGATATTTTGCATGGGTAGTTCGAATACACTGAAAAACTGTGAAAGTCCAAAGCTGAGAAATGTTGTAGATATTTATCTCAATTCAAACAATAGGTGAATCATTATGGAAATAAAATACTCAGCAGAATGGCAGACAATTCATAAAGTGCAAAGTAAAAGATTCAGTAGTTAACACCAACTTCAATTGAAAGTAGAAGTGTAAAAATGTAAAATGTGAATGGAAATGGAATGAAAATTTAGACTATTCAATGAAGCAAATAAACATTAGATTGGATGAAAATTATCTAGGTTCATTACCATTGAACATTTACAAACGATTTCTACCTTGATATTGACAATCAAACGGCGTATGTCAGTTTTCTATACCAACAGTAAAATCGCCACCTACATCACTAGGCACGTCTCTAATGAATTCTTATTCCTGAACAATATATACTGGGAATGATTTTAAAGAATACAGTGGATTATTCAGAAGATAGTCTCTCAAAGTATTCATAGAAAAATTTACAATATTTTATTGTTGTCCATTTGGAATTTCCAAATTTACCACATTTCCAAATCACTTTTTTCAATTGACTTTCATCTTACCAAGAGAATAAACAATAATCTAGTTCGATATAGGTACATAATAAAAAAATAAATTGTAATTAACAACGTTCAACAGAATATAAATTTGAACAAACGATAACAAGTTAAATAGAATGTATTAGGAAACGGTACAGTTCGATTGTTGGGTTAGTTGGTTGGAATGAGCAGGCTGCGGCGGCGGAGGTGTCTCGTCTGCTGACTCGGCAGACTGCTGCTCGGTGGGCGTGGCTGAGTGGCTGGCAGTCCCTCCACCACCCCCGTCACTGGAGGTGCGCGACCGAGGGGGCGGGTGAGGGTGCGGGTGCGGGGGGTCGCTGGCCGGCGGGGTGGTCGAGCGCTGCTTCGTGGCCAGCAGTCGGTTCAGCATCACCACTTGGCTCTGGATCACCATCATGAATGGCTTGTAACCGTAGCTACAAAAAACAATTGTAAACTGAAATAATTATGACAGGTTTTATAAAAAATTAAGCAATTGATTAGACAACAGAAACACATCCCGCAGTAGTCAAATTCATTTTTTCACATTATACCACATTGTATGAGCTCCAACAGTGTATGCCATTCAAATGGTTTTACCTCCATGAGGGGAATAGGTACTCTTCTACAACGTGTAGATCCCAACATGATATGGAATGAATAATTAATTTCAAAGCCCCAACAAACGTTCAACTCAATGAGAACCGGGGAAATCTCATAGCACTCTCTCAATGAAAATAGATAGAAGGCAGCCTATCTATCCAACTATCTATCAATGAGTACAGACTTGCTTCCACCAAGACATCTTTCAGGGTCTCAATGAAATTAACAAGACTAACAATATTCTTCAGCAATTGAAAACTTTCAGTCACATATAATGTGGTCCCCCCCCCTCCAGCAACTATCAAGTAGGATACTGGAGGGTAGTCATTTTAGGTCTTGTGTTGTGGAGTATTAGTGTAGATTGTTATTTTCCATGAATTAATTTATACTCTAAAACAAAAGATGCAATGAAGGGCTGAAACTAGCAATTCCAATTGACGTTTCCTGAGAATCGGTTTACATGAGACCCTATGAGAAGCTCCCTGAATCCCTCTGATCGCCTTCTTTTGCTTCCGAAAAATCATCTGGAGGTTAGTTTCACTGCTATCCTAGAATAAAATACTGTATCGGATATAAGACAGAAAATAGCTATGATAAACAATGTTTTTGCTAGCTACTCTAGTTATTTGTTTCAAGGCAAAGGTAGCACAGAATAGTTTGACATCAAGTCAAACGACTTTGCTCTCAAATGACTATTCCACTTCACATTCCTCTGCATCTCCACTCCAAGAAATTCAACGAATTCAGTCAAATAACATTCATCTCCCGTTCCCGAGTATAGAGTGCCACCAGTACTTCAAGCGCCTCCAACAATAGTATTTGATTTGAAAAAAAAATCGAATGATCCTGTCGAGAGCGGAAACTGCTTTCTCTTTTACTTCACAATCATGTTGGTAGTATTGTCTGAGGGGCGTGAGAGGCGGCTACAGCAGGGAGGCACTCGCACTGTCCTCCTCCTCCTCCCTGTCATTTTCAAAGAGATTTGATAATAATTAAAAATATTCAATAATCCATTTTGTTACATATTTTCAGATTTTATTACTATTCTTAATAGTAAAATGTCAGGAACCATGGTATCAAATTTGCCGCTGCCGCGGGCGATAGATGTTTGTTACAATCAAGCAATAGTATGGTTCCATGTGGCAACATTGTACAACGAGTTTGTACAGGCTGAAGTGCGTGGACACGAATCCGTGCGTCCCATCCAATAGCATTGAGTCTATGTAACAGTGTTTACAATTTTGCTATCATATTCTACAAGCTAAATATTGCTCGTTGGGAAGCCGGGCTTTTCGCGAACTGTTAAGATTCTGACCTAAAATTTTCAGAGCAAATTCATAGTGTACGGTTCCGTGTTCGAGACTTACAGAGAATGGTTTTGAATGTTATTTTTGGAGGTGAATATTCATATGCATTTATTTTAATAACCTTTTTAAGGCTAGACCAGTGAATGGACTTGAAAAAGGGGGTGTGCTTGCATTTTATCAGTCCAGTCAATACAGTCAAGGCGGTTTGAAATCATGCATCATAAGTCAAATTCTGTTGAAAAATAGAAAACTCATCCTTGAGTGTACTTTTAACAGTTTTTCACATACTTACTTGATTTTAAAATTTTATCTGAAGTATTTCGCAAGAAAGGCAGCTTTGAATATGGTAATTGGTCATTCTTGTGCATTGAAATACTAGTTAAGTACACTCAAGGATGAATTTTCTTTTCACAAGAAAGACAGCTTTGAATATAGTAATGGTCATTATTGTGCATTGAATACTAGTTAAGTACACTCAGGATGAATTTTCTTTTCACAAGAAAGGCAGCTTTGATATAGTAATTGGTCATATTGTGCATTGAAATACTAGTTAAGTACACTCAAGGATGAATTTTATTTTCACAAGAAAGGCAGCTTTGAATATAGTAATTGGTCATCTTGTGCATTGAAATACTAGTTAAGTACACTCAAGGATGAATTTTCTTTTCACAAGAAAGGCAGCTTTGAATATAGTAATTGGTCATTCTTGTGCATTGAATACTAGTTAAGTACACTCAAGGATGCATTTTCTTTTCACAAGAAAGGCAGCTTTGAATATAGAAATTGGTCATTCTTGTGCATTGAAATACTAGTTAAGTACACTCAAGGATGAATTTTCTTTTCACAAGAAAGGCAGCTTTGAATATAGTAATTGGTCATTCTTGTGCATTGAAATACTAGTTAAGTACACTCAAGGATGAATTTTCTTTTCACAAGAAAGGCAGCTTTGAATATAGTAATTGGTCATTATTGTGCATTGAAATACTAGTTAAGTACACTCAAGGATGAATTTTCTTTTCACAAGAAAGGCAGCTTTGAATATAGTAATTGGTCATTCTTGTGCATTGAAATACTGGTTATGTACACTCAAGGATGAATTTTCTATTATTCGACCGAATGTGACATAGGATTTATGATTCTGAACCGCATTGACGAGCCGAGAAGAATTAGCTGTAGTACGATGAAATCCGATGATTGTATCAAAAGCTATGTGTGTTTGGAATTTTGATCCTTGCGCGCGATCCTTGTATTCTTATGCGCACCTCTCCACTAAATTAAGTGTATCTAAGGGGTGATTCTCATAGAACATGATCTTATGAATTCATATCATTGTGCGAAATCTCAATGTGATGAAAATGGAGTTGGTTATGAAAGTTGAAGCAGAAACTTGATCTTAAACTTGTTTTTCAAAATACAAGAGCATTGTTGTCAGGTGTACCTGGAAATCTTTATGAGATAGAGCGCTCTACCTGGTCTCAGATTGTAGAGCACTTAATTACGCCCAGAGGGATTATTAATTATACAATCAAATGGTAACAATCGGAGGATGCTGTCATCAAAACCTGAAATTCATCAAAATTGGCTTTTCTTAAAAATTTCACTCTTTTTTGAAAAATTGTAACTCAGCGCTCATTGAAGATAGAGAGGTCTGAATGATCTCATTTAATTATGCATTTCATAATAAAAAAAAGGCATGAGCGTTTTTTCTGTCCGTTTACAGGGTTTGGCGGAAATACCTAAAAACTGGAAAATGAACCGAAAAAAGAGGTTTTCGAGCCACTCTGTATCTAGCATAAATAAATTTTGCATGTCAAAATTGGTTCTGGACTTCTATTATGCATCCAAACAATAAATGAAAGAATCAGAACTACAATACAATTGTAAGCATCAATGTATATAGTGATTCAACTATATGTAATTTCCTGTGAATGTATTGCTTTAAAAAGCTGCACTGATTTGTAAATGGTGAGTGGATAGTGGATCTGCTTCATTTTCATAATAGAGAACAGATAGCATTTATGTTAACGTTTCCTATTTTTTAATTTACATTTTCTGGTATATGACAGCATGATTCAAGTAAGTACCGTATATTGAATACTGGAACCTGATTGGTTAACACAAAAAAGCGTTATTTTATGTAGCGTTTCTGTGGTCACTATTTCAATCAAATTGGAAATAGGTAGTGTCCCACTTGAGTTTTTTGGTCAGAGCCGCTACTGGTCTGCATAAAGAATAAGGTCTGAGTCAATGTTATGTGAAAGATCATTGATAGAGATGTTAAGATGAGATGAGATGAGATGAGATGAGGTGAGATGAGGTGAGATGTTGGGTACGGGACCCAGGATTGACCCTGAGGGACCCCACATACAGTTCTCTTCCAAAATAATACCACTGCCTCGCCCTTTCCAGAGATATGACCTGAAGAACTTGACTGTATTTCCTGTAAATCCATAGAAATCCATTTTTTCAATAACAAATCATCGTCGACCATGTCAGAGGCTCAACATTAAAGCCAGGAGCACTCTGATATCCACCCAGAGTCCTCAACACCGCCGTTTGCACAAAAAAATACTATATTTGGTTGATAAAACCTTTGGTTGACGAAAGCCAAACTGCTTCTTATGAAGTATGGAATTACTTTCTAAAAATACAAAAGGTGACCTTCTAGGCCTTTAAGAGGATTTCAAATAAATTCAAATGAAAAACATTTCTTCATAGAAAAACTATTGTGATGAATTCTGTTCTGGTTTCTCTTTATACTCGATAGTAAGACGTCTATATAAATTAAGACATGATTGAAGTAATCTCAATGAAATGTGCATTACCATTCAGTAGCACTCCATTGGATCAAGGCGATGATTCCTTCTTTTAGCCTATTTATTGCTTCATAAGTTTGATCTGGGCTCCGAGCGGCTATAGTTGTTGTTCGATGGACCGCCATCGCGTCTTGCAGGAGCACGGCTATCAGTAGTGACCATTCCAAACAACCGGCTTCCAAGAAGATTTGCAGCAAATACCTGTCAACATTTTTTATAAGACCAGCCAAATCAACTTCAACATTTTTATAACAAACTTCTTATTAAGATATGTTTTAGTTCAATCAATCAGTTAAAAGTCATCTAATATCCGTGAATATTGGAAGCAAAAATAAAGGCCAGTAACAGTTTTTTCACCCCAGAAAATTATTAACCCATACGTGAAAGTTGCCCGAAAATATCCATAGTACGCTATTCGAACTATTCTCTGGTCCACTCCCCTTATCGATCTTGATATTGCAAACCCTGCTGTAAAGCGCCTTTTTACCACCTGATCAATGTGATTTTTCCACGTCAGTCTTACATCAACATTGATTCCTAAGAATTCACATTTTTCCACTGGCATTATACTTGTTAAATCTACAGCAGAATTTAAGTTAATGGGAATGTCTGAATGGCCCATATTAAAGCTCATATAGGATGTTTTCTTCACGTTTTACGTTGACTGTTAACTCATTAGCCTCACACGACTCCTTCACATGCACTTACTTCTCCTTCAATTTTTAATTCTTTAAATGTATCATCTGTTAGTAGAAAATTAGCATCATCAGCAAATAATACACTGTTTACGTTTGAGGGCAAATTTCCGGGCAAGACATTGATAAACATTTAAAACAATATTGGGCGAGTATAGTTCCTTGTGGCACTCCTTTTTTAAATTGGCGGATTTCTGACCGATATATTAAGTTGATGATCTCTCCATTTCTCCATTTTTCTCTTCTATCTCAACTAATTGAGACCTTACACTAAGAAAAGACTTCAGCCATTCAAAAGCCATTTTTGGGTTATGTTGTAAAAGAAAACATTGTCACCAATAACGTGAGTTGTTAAAATTATTTGATTTGCAGTTTCTATAAATGTAAGTGGAGGAAAAATGTTGTGAACAATGTTGTGTTGGAGTCTGTAAATACATATGACTGCATATTTCATGTGTTGAATTATTGTCACCTCAAAATCAACTTCACAACCCTGCTTTAACTCCAGTCTCGTAGCTGATATTCCCTCTCTGGCATCGATTGCTAATCCTCCCTCGATAATCTCTTTCTACACATTATTACAAAGAGATTGATACCATTCCCAAGTCTGTACCTTCAAGGAGTCATGAGTTACACGATTTTCTAATTATTGGGATTGGCATTTGATGAAAAAAGCGTGTTTTCCGCTGCAAACAGTACTTTTCTCTCTTTTTCCGATGACGCTCCAGCCGTGGAATATGGACTTACAGCCTCCAACCAGATGTCATTTTGAAGCTTTAGGAATATACTAGAAAACTGTATCAATAACACTAGTGTATGTCCACTGCGAATACATGTACAGGGTGGAAAGTGAAATATTGTCCCCGAAAAATGTATGTTTCAAGTTTTTAAGTTGAATAAATCATGAAAAGGGTGGTCGAAATGAGTCGATTCTCTCGAACATCATATTTTGGTTGATTCTGAACCCTCTGTTGGTAAAACCAATCCGATATCTCTCACAATAACTAAATAGCAAGCGATATAAAAATGTCTGTCAATAATGACCGCCATCTTGAATTTTTCAATGATGTCGAATATTTTCGTTGTTTCCATCACCAATATTCTTCGGCTTGTTGTAGCGAAGAGATTGAGACCATTTGCAAGTCTCTATCTTGAAGTAGTCATGAAAAGATCGATTTTATAGTTTTAGCTTGTTACCTCATGCGCATGGAAAAATGCACCAAAATGGGTGCTGGGAACTAATTTCTCGACGTACAGTGCATGAAGATATATCGTTCCAAAGTTGAAAAAAGCTCTAAATTTCATAGATTTGAAATCTGTATCTGTATCTGTATCTCTTCTATGAAAAAAGTTATAATGGAATGAAATTTGAAAAAAATTAGAAAAAACGTTTTTATGGGCTTTTTAAGGCTATAACAAAAAAATATGCGTTTCAGAGGAAAATGTTATAAAACAAAAATTGTAGAGGAAGGTTTTTAAAATATTTTTGTCTAAAAAAACGGTTAAATATCTTGAATGGTTATTGAAATACAAGCGATATAGCAAAACCCTGTAAATTTTGGCGGCCATCTTGTTTCCGAGGTGTTTGCCTGTGATTTCGACTTATCATCATCACGATCCTTATTATGCTAGACCTAACGAAGAAATTGAGACGTATCTTCCACGGCTGTTACTCAAAAATGACCACGGAATGACATTTGCGCCCGGACTATTGATAACGGTTGACCATGTAGGATTTAATAAGTCTACTCACAACACCTCTATTCCCAACGCTTGAGATTCGATTGATAATTGAGTCCATATCAACGCCATCGAACGCTTTGGATAAATCCAAAAAATTCCCAATCACGTAATCTCCCTTATAAGCCTCATCAATTACACTTTCAATAAACGATACTGTACGTTTCCCTTTTACAAAGCCAGGAAGATAATGGACAAAATTCTTCGAGATGGTCCACAATCCTGCAATAAATAAATTTTTCAAATATCTTGGAAAAAGCTGGCGAAATGGAGATGGGTTTGTAGTTGCTTATATCATTGCTGACACCATTATTCAACACATTCCCACCAAGACAACGTTGCCGACCACCACTGTTCAAAATGGACGCTTGCCGTTCGAAAGTACTCCACAAAGTAAGTAAACTAGATTGCTTATTTACAATAATTATGAAAAAAATAGTGTGCTTCTTCATCGCAGCTCGGAATGGATCGAGAAAACGAGAAACCATCATCTTTACTCACAGGAATTGGAGGAAAATATGCCTATTGAATTATTCAGTGAGCTTGCCCCTGAAGTAAGACTGTTGAATATCTCACTATTAAAAAAAACACAAAGAATACTTACTTATTGAAAAATGATTTTATTCTTTTGGATTTCTCGGAACGTTCTAGTTTTCTTCTGTTTAATGACCAAGTTGTCACTTACTCATTTGAAACTGATTGCCTACCAATAGTATAATTATTAAGTTGATTCCGTGTAGATAATTACTATTCATTATTATTTTATTATTCTGTTGTATTGATTCCTTGACTGTCCTTATTTCATTTACTTCTTTGTTGTTTGTTACAACACTTGGCGTTTTATGGCAATAAAGGATTATTGATTGATTGATTGATTTGGTAGTATTTTGTATCCGTAGAGGTTATTATCTTATTAATAATGATAAAAAGATATTGAATTTTCAAATCTTTTGTAATATTCTAGTACTAAATTTGACAATGTAACTCCCTCTGCATGGATGTGCTCTCAACTCAGGGATAGACAGTCCCACACAAGGTGGGCTTCGCTTGCTATTTGAAATTTATAATTTTACAATATAAATTTTCTTATATAAAACTTAACTAAACAAGTATTAAACTCCTTGCATGCTGAAAATGGAGCTCAGCGCCCTAAATCGCATCCAGACTCAACAAGTGAGTTGAAAGTACTATAAAAAAGTTGAAAAGGTTAACCATTAAGTGTATTCATCTACCAATAGTTCAAATAAGGATGGAAACCTTAGGAAAATCTGTATTTTTCTACTATTCAACATCTTTTATGAATCTATTCAAAATTCAAATCTTCCCGCTCTGGTTAATTTTGTCTGCGGAACATTTTGCAAATGGTTTGAGTGCTCAATTATTGGAATGGAATTACCTCAATTGTACTTCGGACTTGTGTGATCCCTTGTTGTACTGGGATATGTGCAGGTTGACTTGTTCGATGAGATGAATGCTGGGAATGTCTGTCCAGGAGGTGTCGTTGGAGACAGCATCCATTTCGTTGTCACAGAACCAGCTCTCATTCTCGCTGATGATGCTGCGCTCATCACCGGCTGCTGGCTGCATGGGCAGGGGGAAGAGTGGATGGGGCTCCTGGCTCATGTAGCCACTGTCCCCCACTCGGCTCCCCGCCACTGCTGGCTGCAAGGGCAGGGGGAAGAGTGGGTGGGGCTCCTGGCTCATGTAGACACTGTCCCCCACTCGGCTCCCCGCCACCTCATCCATGGGCATTGTTGGCGACGAGCGTAGCGACGAACCTGCAGCAACATTCACCTCCATTAATTCTATTTTGTTGCAACAATAAAGTAATTATGATAAATTTTACTAGCACAAATCCTTGAATTCTATCAATAATTGTGCATTCGACCCTTTTGTACAACTTGAATCGATGTGGAAGTTAATGATACAAAGTAAGTTTCTACATTCCTTGATCAAAATTGAATAATAAATTGATCAAATCGAAAAAAATTGTATATGTGTAATATTTAATAATTTTGTAATTGTTTGTATTTTTGGCAATAAATTCAAATAAAACGGATTAATAGGGTCTATCAAGATGAAATCTAATCAATAAAAAACTTGGGTGTAGATTTGTAGATTGCTTTAAGGCGTGTATTGACGGGCACACAGATTCGTGAGAGGCAAGCCTCACACGCACGCCTCGGCGAGGAAGTGTAAGTAGACTACGTAAACTACAGAAAACAGAAAACGTTGTAGTTTAATAATAATCTGATATTATGTAAGCATTATGTAAGCATTAATGTTGTATAGAGCAGGTTGCCCGTAAGATACAAAGTTTTAAAGTTGCGAAAAACCAATCATAATATAGTATTTATAATATAGTAACTAAAATATTATCGCAGATTCAGTGTTTGTAAAATTTCATGGATAATAAAATGAAAGAATAGTTCAATGCTTTTTGTAGTTATTTGGGTTTTATACATTCCATTAAACATAGCTTTATCCATTCAGGAAGCCTATCTATAAGTTCATTTGAAAAACTTCATTTTTGCTATCTCACCATGGTGTAGGCTACTGTCTGTATTATTCTTGTAATGTGATGGATTGTACAACAAATAAGGTGTTGGAATTTTCTCTATTTTAGTAATAATACCGGGGCACCAAGCTTTGCTCGTTATTTATTTTTTGATAAACAGAACACAATTCTTTAAAATGATTGGGGAAGGACTAACAGGCACAGCCCAAAACTGTTTCTTTAACTTTAGTCCATTTTTCAAGCTTTTGATTATTGAATGTTCAATTGTATAGTTATTGTATAAATATGCATTTGCAACTTGTAAGGTCACATAACATTTCCAGCGACTATCATTAATTAAAAATTGATTGAATACATGAGTTTGACGATCCTCTAATCCATCGACTGTGGTAATACATCGATTTTACTACAACTTTTGTTCTGGCCAGAGAACTCGAATTGTAGCGCCAGAATGCCAGACTATAGTTCTGCGAATAGCAGGCTTGTGTTTGCGCCGGCGCAAAACGTCCTGCTTGCTTGGCATTCTGGATGTTTTTTGTGAGTCGTCCTAGTTTTGTCTGTCTTGCCTCGTCGGCCCGTTGTCTTGCAAGACAAAATTGTGTTTGTCTGTAATGTAATTTTCGATCGGAAATTTCTTGTAAATTGTTTGAGTGTCGTGTTTGTGAATTATGAATATAACAGCGTAAATAGTATTGAATTGAATTAATTTGAATCGGATTTGAATTTTATAAAGAATCCAGTTTGAGCTTTGTTCGAAACACAGTGTATGACCTGCAAGTTGAACACAGAATCAACGAGAAGGCAGCCCGTAAGCAATAACCTGTCTATTCCCCGATTTCGTCCCACCCTGAACCTGACCAGAACACCTAATAAAGGCTTCGAAGGGCAAGTAGTCAAGATTGGAATAAGAGTGGTGAGTTTTTGCTCTTTTTTATTGTTCATTAATGCAGAGTTTAACTGTACAAATAACCTGGCTCAAATTGAAGATTAAATTTTGCCCCTTGTTTGTATTTGATTATTTAAATAGTAAATTACAGTCCTCTGGTAGCTCTAGCCAGAGCTTTGTTCAGAACAACTTTACTGCAACTTTGCTACATTAGCAGTAAACTCATAAATATACTAGAAAGTGAATTTCCACTTAATAATTTTTGAAATAAGTTTTAAACACAGAAAAAGAGCCATAGAGGTATGGCTGAAATTTGATTACTTCCAATCGTTGACTTTTATATAATAATCAATTTCTTATTATAAATTACATGTTTGAATACTAAATACGCTGAATTCAAGTTTATATATTACTCTGATTGAGTTGATTTACGACTCACACTAGCGCACAAGGAATCTTCCTTTTGCCTTTTTTTTCCTCAACTACTGTAATCAAGCATGTGAGCAGAAATTAAATCTTCATTTAATAACTATTATTTATAATATCATGAATAAGGATATCATTTCGCTATTATTTCTAATTAAATAAATCAACATTTCCTTAATTGTTATGTATGTATTTAGTCAAGAGCAGTAGCATATACTTATATTTTTATATTTATTTTTTGTAAATCTTTTTTGTATTTTTTTTGACAAATGAATTAATTCATTAATTTATCAATAGCTAATGAAAAAAAAAGATTGTTAAATCCACATTTGATGTATTAACAAAAATCAAACTATAGTTTCAAAAAAGGTCAAGAAAACATTTTTAGTTTTTGAGTAGGGAAACACAATTTGTACTCAGCCACTGAAGATGATGCCTTGATCATTGAAACTATAGTTTCAAAAGTGAAGGAATAATCTTCAGTGTTTGAGTAGGGAAACACAATTTGTACTCAACCACTGAAGATGATGCCTTGATCATTGAAACTATAGTTTCAAAAGTGAAGGAATAATCTTCAGTGTTTGAGTAGGGAAACACAATTTGTACTCAACCACTGAAGATGATGCCTTGAGCATTGAAACTATAGTTTCAAAAGTGAAGGAATAATCTTCAGTGTTTGAGTAGGGAAACACAATTTGTACTCAACCACTGAAGATGATGCCTTGATCATTGAAACTATAGTTTCAAAAGTGAAGGAATAATCTTCAGTGTTTGAGTACGGAAACACAATTTGTACTCAACCACTGAAGATGAAGTCTTGAGCATTGAAATTATAGATTCTAACGTAAAGGAATAATCGTCCGTGTTTGAGTAAGAAAACACAGTTTGTACTCAACCACTGAAGATGATGTCTTGAGCAATGAAACAATAGTTTCATTTTTTTAAATACATCACTCATGGAATTAGCAAAAAGATTACCTTACCTAAGGATAGGTTCTATTTTTACAGTTTCTAGGGGAAAAATACAAGAAAAATTAAAGAACTGAAGCTAACCTGAGGTGTTGTTGATGAGCTGCGGATATGGCCAGGCGAAGTCAGCGTGCAGATGACGGAGCGCGGTGACAAATGCGCGCGCATCGAGACGCGCAGCGCGCTGCCGTTCGCGAGCCAGCCAGCCGACCAATGGCAGCAGCAGATGTGCACTCATGCGCCCAAGGTCACTCAGCTGGTGCTCTGTCAGCAGGCGTCTCGCATGCCGCTGGATCATCACGTCCATGAAGAACTCCTCGGCAGAATCACTACCTCCTCCCGCACCTCCGGCGCTGCTCGACACGCTCCATTCACTGTACCACAAATCATACGTGGAAAAAAGTTATAATTGAGAATAATAAGTGAAGAAACAGAATATTTGATGACGTTGAAGAAACAATATTTTAACAGGCTTCGACCACAATATTTGTCATGTTTGATATATACGAGAGTACATGACAGGTAAGGCCTTGGACCTTGCGAGCAAGGTAAGAATTTCCATGATTATTGCCAACCTCCGCAATGGAGACGGTACTTAGAGAAGAAGATCTTGAATGGGTTTTTAGGCACCGAACACAAATTGCCTTACACAGTGAAACGTCATCAATCAGGCACTCAATCCGTCTGATCAATTGCCCCCAAGGCAGGGGGCTGGTTAACCCTAGGCGCAGTTTCCTCAAAACCTAGTCCAACCATATCAAATTGCAATCACATTCCTTGTGCATCATTCAGCTTAGTTAGACTCTTGTCGAGGAAGTATTATAGAACTGTTTCAACTATAATTAGTTGATTACAATCTTACCTCTCTACATAATTTCTTTCACTTCCTAGCATTTTTCGTACCACTACACCAGCTTCTTCAGTGGTAATCTTCAAATGAACAAAAAAGTACATTCAATAATCCAACCTTTTTGGAGTTCCGACCAGCACCCGGTCACAAAGAACACAGATTAGCGAGGCTTTACAGCATTTTGAAAAAATAAATAATATCTTCAACTATCACCACTAACTTTTTGGTAGTAAAATTGAGATTTCACACAGGTATATGAGCTCCTGAGATCATGTTCTATGAAAATCAACTATTTCCTCCGGTTAAGATTGGCATTTCATACTGGAAAAGGTACATAAGGACCTGTCAAGAAATTCGAAATTGTAAAAGCTTATAACTTATAGAAAAATGATGGGATCGTCTCATATCTCGTCAAGACAGTTCAAAATCATATAATTCAAACACAGTAAGAGATGAAAAATTCATTTTTGACCATATTTCAACTCATATTCCCCCATATAAATTATTTTCCTAAAAGTTGAGATTATTTTCATTTTGCATGGTTATGTGAAATCAGTATTATTTGTGGAATACTAAAGATAAAAACAAGCTTCAAAGACATCGACAAATTTCTACTCTTGAGGCCTGCAATGAACACTCCTATAGAAAGAATTGTTATTAAAACGTTTAAAAAAAAATATATATTTTTCAATTTTTTTGGTTCAACTATTTTACTGTTTAGTCCGGGCGCAAATGTGATTCCGTGGTCATTTTTGGAAAATATCTCAATTTCTTCGTTAGGTCTAGCATAATAAGGATTGTGATGATGATAAGTCGAAATCACAGGGAAACACACCGGAAACAAGATGGCCGCCAAAATTTCTATGGTTTTGCCATATGGCTTGTATTTCAATAACCGTTCAAGATAATAAACCGTTTTTTAGATGAAAATATTTAAAAATCTTCCTCTACAAATTTTGTTCTATAAAATCACCCTCTAAAAAGCGTGGTTTATAAGTTATAACCTTCAAAGTCCAAAAAAACGTTTTTTCAAAAATTTTCCATAACTTTTTTTGCAAGGAATGAAGATAAATTTTTAATCTATGAAATTTAGATAGTTTCTTGAGCTTTAAACAATATATCTTTATACACTGTACGTCAACAAATGTGTTCTCCAGCGCCCTACAAAGAAAACCCTGCACGATTTCTGGTGCGTTATTACATAAGCATGAGGTAACAAGCTAGAACTATAAAATCGATTTTTCGTGACTACTCCAAGATAGAGACTTGCAAATTTATATCGATTGCTATTCAGTTATTGTGAGAGATATCGGATTGATTTTACCACCAAAGTCTTTAGATTAACCAATCTATAATATTCGATTGAACCGTCTCATTTGGACTACTTTTTTCGTGATTAATTCAACTTAAAAAACTTGAAACATACATTTTTCGGGGACAATATTTGACCTTTCACTCTGTATAGGTATTCGCAGTAGACATACACTTATATTATTGGCACAGTGTTGTAGAATATTTTCAAAGCTAAGAAATGACATCTGATTGAAGACTGTAAGTCCATATTTTACGGCTGGAGCGTAATCAGAGAGAGTGAAAAGTACTGTTTGCAGTGGAAAGCACGCTTTTCCACCATATGCCAAACTCAACAATTAGAAAACCGTATAACTCATGCAGGCACATTTTCAGGGGACAGAATTTTAATTTTTCACCCTGTGGATGTCTTTACAGTGAACAAACACTGATATTATTGGAAAAGTGTTGAAAAAATTTCCAAAGAATGAATTTCAATTATTTTACCGCATTGAACTCAAATTACATGATTTTGAAACGCCTTGAGGAGTTGAAAATAATTAGCTATTATTAGAAGATTAGATTATTATTCCAAAAGTTATAAGAGTTTACAATTTTGACCCTTGAGGAATCATGTTTCTCCACTGGGGAATATTAAAATTTACAGGAAAAAATAAATGATCTGATAGAATATGATCCCAGAAAACATACAAAATATACCTGTGAGAAATCTCAATCTAAAGAGAAGAAGTTACTGGTGACGGTTGGAGTGAAGGCTACCTAAGAACCCATTAAAGTTACAATAGTGTCTAATTGGGTTCAAATTATAGAAATGTCCTTAAACCTTGGAAAATTTTAAAGCCTCGACCGAGATAGGATTTTAAATTTAAGTTCTGGACTTAAACTGAGCAAACACATCTCAGTTATTGTTTTGGAGTAGATGAATAGCCAAAACGTCTCGAAATACGTGAATTATTTGGATTAGTAAATCTAAATTCATAATTTATGATTGTATTTGCTTTTTGGAATGTATTTCATTGTTTATCAATTTTTTGAATAAACTGTTGAAAAGTGTTGAATTTATAGTTTGCAAGTCTATATTAAAATGAAGTTCTATCAGAATTATCCGCGAAAATCTAACCTTATTTTAAACTGTGACAACCTAAAAATTTTCAATAAAAATTATACATTGATTGTCTTGTAATTTCATCTTCCAATGTGAATGTTATTAGGCCTAATCAATGTCATATCTAACATATTATTATTATTATTAATAATAATAATAATAATAATAATAATAGTAATGATAAATTATCATTCCAGTTTTTTTTTCAAAAAATGTTTTCCAACTCTACAGCCTTATAAAATGTTCATTCCAAAATCACTGGTAAGTATCAATGATCCATAATAGCATAGCATAAAATGAAATGTTTATTCATTCATATTTTAAAAGGTTGGGTTTTGCTTTGAATAAGCCTACAAATAAATCGAGAAAACGTTTTTTCACAAAATAATTGTTACAAAATAGTTTGGAGAGCATGTTCATTTGAATAAGCCCGTTTCAATCAGCTGTCTCCCATTGCCAAAATAACAACAATATAATATTGTGAATTTCCCTCATGTTTACTGCGTTAAAGTCCTGGACTCAAAAAAGTCGAGAACTTAATAGACTCTGGAGTTTAGAAAACAAACCGTGACTAAGAAAGTCGATTTAGACCCGAGTGCTTATTTTAGTCCTGGACTCTGTAAGTCCAGAACTTATAGATTCTGAGCTCGGAAACTGGCCCTAAGAGGAAAACGTTATATAACACAAATTGTAGAGGAGAGGTTTTTGAATATTTTCATACAAAGAAAGGTGAAATATCTTGAACGGTTATCAAAATACAAGAGATGTAACAAAACCCTGATAATTTTGGTGGTCATTTTGTCTTCCAGGTGTTTGCCTGTAATTTCCACTCATCATAATCATTGCGTTCTCAATTATACCAGCCCTAAGGAAGAAATTGAGACATCTTTCACGGCTGATTCCCGAAAATGACCACGGAATGCCTTTTTTAGTACATATGCTACCGGACAACGCATAAAACTTAATTTTTTTCGTTCAACTATACTAGTTCTACAAAGTAGCACCAAGCAGAACTTTATTGGCAGGAGTATTTCCATATGTAATCCGCACTTATAACTTTTCAGGCTAAATTGAGAAATTCTTTTGCAACTATCTATATATTTTGTTTCATTTATCCATGTTTTGAGTAAAGCCCCCTTTTATTTGATGAATGCAAAAATTTGGAAAATAAAAATATCAACTAAGAAGAAGCATTGCACAAACGTCAAATAATAATAATAATTGACAATTATTTGTTAATGTGTGGTGAAATGACGTACAATACATAAAACATAGCATGATTAGAATTAATTCTGAATTATTGGTTGTTGAGTGAATGACGTTACATATCAAATTGGAATATTAAAAATCACTTGCATCAATATAAATACCTTCTACCCAATGTACCTAGAATAAATTGTATTCATGTTGATTGAGTTGAATAAGTTGTATTCATGTTTTTACCTATTGAAGCTGGTACTTGGATCTTTGCATTACATAGAACTTCAATAATTGTGCAATTATTGCAAACATTTAAATAAATAAAAAGAATGAATAAAAAGAATAATGCAATGTTCTCAAGTCATTCTCAAGGTTAATTTTGTGTGATTCATATCGGTCTGAATATATGAGAAACACACTACATATATTCACAGAGGGTAAACCACACTGACACTAATCAAAGTGATAATCAAAGTTCTATGAAACTGTACATGTGTGGAATTCATATGGATATTTGATAAGGTAATTATTTAATAAACTAATTTGATCTTATACTTGACAATTCAAGTTTTTTTCAAGTTATAATATGTGTATCAACTGGATAAATTAATGCATTTTAGTATGAATCTACTTTGAAAAACCCGATAGCCTAGAGGAAAACAAATTGAAAGAAAATACTAGCTCACAAGACTAGCAAATGTTAGGTTTTCATATAGATAATTATTTAATAAACGAATTTGATCTTATACTTGACATTAAAAGTTTTTTCACGTTATGATGTGTATATAATCTGGATAAATTAATGCATTTTAGTATGAATCTACTTTGAGAAACTCGATAGCCTAGAGGAAAACAAATTGAAAGAAAATTCTAGCAAACATTAGGTTTTCATATAGATGAATATAATTCAAAACAGATTTAAGCGGATTCTTAAAGTAACAGTGAACGTGTCCGGTGCAGTGAAAATATTATTGCCATGAGTTCTAATTGGGACTATTTCCACTCAGTCCGGCCAAGCAAGAATTAATAGTCACATTAGTAGTCATGGAAAGTTATTTTCACTGGACCGGTCACTGACTGCCATGCTTATATGTGAGATCCGCCACAATGTGCAATTAGATAAATATTACCGGCAGACCCTGAATACTGTAAGAATTAATCTATGGGAAAGGTGAATGTGAATCTAGGCCTATATTAAACGTGCAACAAGTCTTTAAATCAAAATTGAAAAAGGAAGATGTATATTATTTCTAACAGATTCGCAAATAGTAGAAGCATGAGAGATAACTTGAATATTATTTCAATCCGGTCATTCACACTGCTTGTTGTCAATACTTGGCACTTGTCTATCTTTCACAGAGTAATGCCCTCGCAAGATTGTGCGAGCAGAACAATTATGTTACAAAAAAAATGTTAGGCGCCCAATGATTAGGATGAAATCAGTGACAATTATAACTCAGCTGATACGGAAGAAAGGTTAAATAAATTGACCTATCCAATTATATAGTGAGATTAAGAAAGGTTAAATAAATTGACCTATCCAATTATATAGTGAGATTAAGTACAAACTTCATTCTTTTTTTCAATAGCATTATTCGTCATTGAAATGATTGGGATGAAAATGTCAGAATAGGATTAATGATAAGTATTGATGTTATCTATAAGAAATTATGATAGTTGAACGTGAATCCGACTATCGTAATGATAATTTGTAAGGTATATAAGATGAGTTGAGTGCTATAAAAATTGTCAATCTTGTCTCACTGCTACAGTCAGCATCTGAAGGAACAAACACTCTCACCATGCATTACAGTCTGATCTTGTTGGCTCTGGTTGGCTTCGTCGCCGCAGAGAACGTCGCCGACCAGGAGGCTCCCAATAAGCAAGTCAAGGATCTCTTCTACAGCCAGGACTATAGCAGCTTCAGACCTTTCTACTACCCATACAGCTACGGACGCGACTTCTACCCAGCCAACGACCAGTACTACGGACCATACAACGCTGACTTCTACCCATATAGCCAGAACTACTACCCATCCTACAAGTACAGCAGCTACTACCCATTCAGCAGCCAGAGCTACTACCCATCCTACAAGTACAACAGCTACTACCCATACAGCCAGAACTACCAGAACTACTACCCATCCAGCTACAACAGGCAGTACTATCCATTCAACTACCAGAGCCAGTACTACCCATCTTACTACCAGGGCCAGAACTACCCATTCAACTACCAGAGCCAGTACTACCCATCTTACAACCAGGGCCAGAACTACCCATTCAACTACCAGAGCCAGTACTACCCATCTTACTACCAGGGCCAGAACTACCCATTCAACTACCAGAGCCAGTACTACCCATCTTACTACCAGGGCCAGAACTACCCATTCAACTACCAGAGCCAGTACTACCCATCTTACTACCAGGGCCAGAACTTCCCCTTCTACGCCCAGAAGCACACCCAGAACGCCCAGAACTAAGGTTAGAACCAGCAATCACAGACCATTTGATTCGAAACAAATCAGCTTCTGTGACTTTTTCACGGGAGCAAATGTTTTTACTTAACCAACTTTTCAAATAACTCTTAATATTCTTTAAACATCAATGACTTTGTAAAAAATTATGCAGCAATAAATTGAAATTTTAATATATTTCCAGTGTATTTTTTCCATACTAACAACCTACACTTATTTTTTACAAAGAGAATTAATAATAATAATAGTATGGGAATGGGATCAATATTTTAATGATAATCAATAGTAACAGATTCAATTGGATACTTGATGACATATTTGGCCGAAACTAATAGTGCCTTGAAAACCCCGAAAAAAGGATACTAGGATAACAAATTAAAAACAAATATACTTATTCTATCTACTGGTTATAGTGCAATAAATAAACAAACTAGTGCAATAATCTAGGTTTGGAATCTGAACAGTTCAACATAAAAACCCACAAACTGTAGTCCTATGTAGTGTAGTATAAGGGCTTGCCTCAGAAATGACATGAATTTTACAGTAAAAAACAAACCAGGTGATAATTTTTATAATTTGTTGACAGAAGCCCATTAACTGTACTTTCTCCTGAATTTATTTAATTTCATCATGCATAATTTTGTTGAATTGGAATGAGATATGAGTGGATACATTTCTAAAACAAACATTTATATTATGGTAGCATTTACTTACCGATTGTCTGATTTGCCAGTTGGCACAGACTTCTTCCTCCTCTGTGTTGAAATGTCGATGTGATGCGCAGTAGCAGATCCCGATTGCGGCGCATCAACACTCTGAATCTTGGGATTCACAGTTGTGCTAAAGCTTCTGCCCCGAGAAACCTGCAATCAATTATCAAAAATGATCAACACTGAAATGACGAGTTGCAGTCTACTATAGAGTGATTTTTGGTCCTGTTTCTAAGTGTTTGGTAATTTCTAATGAAGGAGATTTTTGTTGTAGCATGAAGTTGATAGCCCTACTCAATCGGCAGTGCGAGATGATTATCCTTGAGCGATGTAGCATTCTGTGTGGATTGCAATATTGTATTATGAACAGAATGTCTTTTACCAAAGATTATGAATATTATAGTAAACAGAATCAAAGTGTGTATAACTTTGAAATTTTGAACATATTCTTCAATAATCTTTATCAACTAAGTAATGAGTAATAGAATATTATATTTCTTTTGTAACAACTATACATTTTCAACACAACTGAATTTCCGTTTAAAAAAATAAATGAAAACTGGGTAACAGGACTGGAAAATTACTCTGTATTGGTTATTAGTCTGCAGGTCGTCATTTAAGTGTTAGAACTTGATGAAACATAGCAGTTTGTAATATATTCAGAGATTCAAGACGTCGAATATTTTGAGAAAACTGATTCTATTGTTCATATTTTACTGTATTGTTTATAACAAATCCAATTTAAAATTCATTATATTAAAATTCACTCTATTTAGCATTTCAGCATTTTACTTACTGGATTATAGTTTCATTTTGTAACAAACAAAATGTACCTATGTTGGTTCAATATGAACCAAAAGACCTCTTAAGGGTGAAATATAATGTATAAAGTGATTGACAATATAATCAATTTTCTCAAGTACGAAACATTTTAAAATATAATTATATATTCTAAAAATGTCATCAAGAATAATTTAATTAATAATTAGGTTTGAGCCTATTGAGCCTAAAGACATGATAATGCAATACTATATTGAATGAATGCATACTTTAGCGATAAAAAACGGAGGGACGGCTCTTTTAAGATCAAAAATAAAATACATTAATTTTTATATGAAGGTTGATGAAAATAAAAAATATTCGAATCAATTTCACATCATCAGGCAAGGGAGTAGTAGACCTGAATACTGTAGATACGGTAGACCTGAAGGCGTGTGTGTAATGATTTAAATTAACTATTCAAAATTATTGTTGAACTATCATAGTGAAAAAGCTTAGAACTTTCAATCCAAAATTCATCAAGGACTGATACATTTCAATTAAATATTCATTTTATAGTATTGTAAAGTTTGTTTCCAAGTTTAATTAAATGACTTTTATAAAAAAATGCCATGTAGTAGTTCTAATTTCATTCAACTATTACACCTTTGTCAACGACCAGTACTACGGACCATACAACGCTGACTTCTACCCATATAGTAATAAGTAATGAGTAATAGAATATCATATTTTTTTTGTAACAACTATACATTTTCAACACAACTGAATTTCCGTTTAAAAAATTAATTGAAAACTGGGTAACAGGACTGGAAAATTACTCTGTATTGGTTATTAGTCTGCAGGTCGTCATTTAAGTGTTAGAACTTGATGAAACATAACAGAACTTGATGAAACTTCTAAATAATTTAACAGTTCAAATTTGATTTCTGTATCTCCTGGATATTAATGTGCGATAAATAATCGTTGCTTTGAAGGTTTTAGATTTCAAAAAAATCAATTTATTCCTCTTTATAAAAATACACATTACAAAAAATATAGAATGCATTATAGGAAATTTTCTTCACATGGGCTATGATGCCTGTGTGCGAAGAAGAGTCCGAATCACTTAATATAATATATTCATTTTAATTCAGAGGAGGAAACAAGAGGAAAAAACCAACATGGAAGAAAGAGAGAAGAAAAAAAACGGAAGAAGGGAAGAGAAAGAGGAAGAGAGAAATAAATTTTATATTTTCAAAATACATACATAAAATTTATTACATAAATGTATAGTAATACAATAATACATAAAATGTATTCAAAATGTTTTGAATACATTTTCTAGTAGCCTTTTTCATTCCGAAACACAGTCAAAATAAAATTAAAAGTTTAAATAGACTCCCCAATCCCTACTTGTACGCTAATCGGATTTTTGAAAGACATCTAATATGATTTGTAGGTAACACTGGTGGTCATTGAAGGTTCACAGGATTACTGAGAAATCAAACACAATCAATGTTCAAATAACAGACTCTCATATATTTTTATCTCATCTGAACTATTTCATATCATTAGGTAATTTAGAATAGAGCCTATAAGAAGAAATGGTGAGAATGCGGAAAATAGCTGGTTACCTGCATAGATCCTAGTACTAATGACAGATCTTCTTCATTGGGTGCCACGGGTGGAGATTGAGGCATCATGCCATACTTCGAAGGCATTATAAACGATGTTCTTGGTGATTCCACATCATTTGGGTCTGCAAAAATTATAATTCTCATCATATTAATGAAACTACAGTAATTATCAATTATTGTATCACAGTTCAATAGAATTCACACAATGAAATCTTAATTTGATTTCTTCTTAAATCAATCATTGAAGAAAACATAATTGTCATTATTATAATCTCCAGTTTATAGTTTACGTAGACGATTGATGGAGTAATATATTATTTGTTGGGAAAATAGTTAGTCACTAGCAGATTATTCAAGTAACTTGTTCTATTTAGGACTCCATTACTCTGTCAAATATTTTATAAAAGATCTTATAACATATTATCTGCTTATTATTTTATCTGCAAATATTATTGTGGTAGTTTAATAGGTATTATCTAATATGTTTTGTCCACATTATAAATAGACAATATAAAAAGATGCCGCCATCCAACCACCTCGGGCCCCTGTGCACCTGACAAAGTCATATCACAGCATTGGCCGTAGGGGGATCCAGAACCCTAGAGACGGGGCTGAAGCTAACGCAACTAGCCCATGAATCCCTCTAGGGCTTGTACACCACTGACAATCGCCTGGGAGGGTTGCCCCTACCCGTAAGCCAAAGCTCGGACGTATCTCCTCAGTCGTCAGGAAGCTTGGAAAAAGCTCAAATCCAACACAGAATGTCTTTAATGAAGGCACAATGTCTGCAGAAAAGGCACCCAGACCAGTACCAGAGCGTTTCGGAAGGAGCCCGAAACTTCGCATGGACTGCCGTCTGAGCACCAGTAACAATTCTCGTCCACATACTATATCCTACACCCTACATCCTGAACTAGCATGGTCTTAACCTAACTAGACTGAAACAAACCTTATCCAATGGAGTACGAAGAAAATCTAAATCTACTCTGAATAAAATGAACCTAACTTAATTTGAACCCTAAAAAGAAAGTGCAAATGAGGGGAAAAGATCCTTCTACTAAGAAAGACGTTATAAATAGACAGGTATATTGTCTATTATAAATAGACAGGTGTTATCGCTATCTTTGATAAACGTTTGTCAATGGTCTTAAATCGAATACTTGACCCCATGTAAGCCTAGTCTATAGTTCGCCCAAGTACAGGCATGAGGCTATAGAGTATAAACCGTAAAATAGTACAATCAGTATAATACAGATATATGACTTACAACAACAATAAGTAATAATATAGACAATAAGTCAATGTACAGTAGTATTGCCTTTATTAAAACTTGAAATTAACGTCAATTTCTCAACGTATCGGTCATTTCCTGCTAATAGACCTGCAATTATTCTTCTAGAAAATTTCTAGGCTTTCAAGTTTATTCTATGTTTTCAACTTGATGAATAAATAAAATAATTCTACTCATCAGTTCAATATCTTACCTATTGCTTTCAAAAACCGCACTAGATCTTTGGAAAGTTCCCATTTTCCATTTTCAAGCGTTGAATCAAGAAGCATTGTTGCAAACTGCCGACTTACTGAGGATGATTCGAGGTTCTGAAAAGCAAGGATCCATGTTTATTTATAACTTTATTACACAAAGGTGAATATCGCAAAATACTATTTGAATGGTATTAAAACTAAGATACTAATGGTAGTAAAAGAGCAGTGCATTATTTTGTCCAATTATGTCGTGTCCGGCCTAATGTGACGTTACACCAAGTGGTAGTGATTAGGATGACAGCTAGAATAGAACTATACTGTAGCTTCAAATAACGAGGCGTGTCAACTTAATAAGTGAAACTGGTGAATGCTGCTATTGTAAGTACTTTTCTCTTTTATCTATTTGCCATGTTACAATTTGAACATTACAACATCACAATCAATTGTTTTTCGTACAGGAATTACGATTTGCCAGAATTTTTATTTAAATCTGAATATTTTTTGATTTTTTTCGTATAAGAATTACGATGTGCAAAAATTGTTATTACATTTTGAATATTTTGTTATCTTTTTGTTCATTAGATTTCCTTCATCCTAACTTATTTCACATGTACCTTTGTTTTCTATATACACTGCATATATGAATCGCTGTATATAAATGAATAAGCACCGTAGCTATAAAGTATAATATACTCGAGAATTTTTTTTCAATTCTTCATTCTAGTATTTTCTATTCTGTTTATATATTTACTTATGTTCAGTGATTTAAACTCAATTTAAATCAAGTTAAGTACATGATAATCTTATCTCCTACTTGTTCTCCCACTGGCGAACAAGAGTTATCATATGCCAGTGGCTTTTTGACTTAAAATCTATTATTAAATTTTAGTTGAATTATTTTATTCGTCATGATATATGACATGATACAGGACACTATTTTGATTTCTGTATATATGTATTTATGAGTGTGAAATAAATAATTGAATTTTAATCCCATAACAGGGGTCTTTTCGCAATATTGATTTTCAAAGCTGTACTATAATGTGAACATTATGCAAAGACTTGAGCATTAAAACACGATTTCTGATGCTGGCAACAGGTTTCAGTTTGTCATGTTCTCACTAAATCAAGTATCCAGTTTGACAAGTTTTCAATTCGTCAAGATCTCAGTTTATCAAGTTTTCAGTACATCATTCTTTCAGTTTATCAAGTTTACTATTCACTCTCTCTGAGTAGCCTTTCACCTATAATTATTTCAATATTTATAGTCCAGTCAAGGAAAGATTATAGAGAGAAAAGTTGGGAAGACAATTTTTGACCCCGCAGTTCTGTTTAGGGTAGTGAACATATCAAAAGTCCCCACCCCTACCCCCTGTGCTAAGGGGGTGGGGGTGGTTTAAAGGTACCATTTTTTGGTTTCTCGCATATAACTCAAAAACTATGTATCCTAAGGACTTGACTGTCATATAACAAATTAAAGCTTACATAATTTCCACAATATTCATTTCACAACTTTTTTTATATCTCCACTAGTTTTCAAGATATCCGCTCTTGAAGGTGTGACATTTTTGGAAAAAACACGTTTGCCACCAATTTTTTACTATTTTTGCTCTTATAACTTTTTAAAAATCGACGGGAAAAATCCATGTTGATTATGAGTTTAGAAGGCATTAAATTCTCTTAAATTTGATGTATGATTTCACGCTTTTATGAATTTCCCTACACCTTTTGTAGCAGCTTTAGTGTTGAGTGTGAAATCTCAATTTTTGCAACAATAGACCAATTGACAAAGGACAAAATTTAAACAAAATTTTTGACTTTGCAGCTTTGTTGAGACTAGTTAGGAGGAGAACAAATCAAAAGACCCCATTCCTAACTCATGTGCTAAGGGGATGAGGGTGGTTTAAAAGTTGCATTTTGCAGCGTTTTGCTTCCACGCTCATATCTAGAGAACAATGCGTTCAACCGAGTGAAATAACTATTCAAAAATGAAGCTTGATAAATTCTCTACATTTTTTGTTCAGTGGAATTTTGTGATATTCCCAACAGTTCCCGAGATATTTGCTCTTGAAGGTGTGTAATAAATAAAATAACAGGTTTTTATCCAATGTTTTGCTCTTTCAGGGCTTATACCTCTCCAACAATGCATAATAGAAATTGATGCTTATTGTAGGTTCGTCGAGCATTGAATTCTCTTTGAAATTATGTATTATTTCACTATTCCAAGTTTTCCTCTCATTGTTATAGCAGCTTCAATGTAGGGGGTGAGATTGTTGCTGCAACAATTGATCGTTTGAACATGACATTTGAAGGGGGTGTCAGTGACACAATTTTTGACTTTGTAGCTTAATTTGGACTAGTTAGTAGGTGAACATAGCAAAAGTGCGCATCTTTATCCACTCTTTTGAAGGTGTGGAACCGCTGAGTTAAAACTTGTTGTAGCTATGGCAAACGTGTTTTTTTCCAAAAAATGTCACACCTTCAAGAGCGGATATCTCGAAAACTAGTGTGGAGATATAAAAAAGTTGTTAAATCAATATTGTGAGAAATTATGTAAGCTTCAATTTGTTATATGACAGTCAAGTCCATAGGATATATAGATTTTGAGTTTTATGCGAGAAACCAAAAAATGGTACCTTTAAACCACCCCCACCCCCTTAGCACAGGGGGTAGGGGTGGAGACTTTTGATATGTTCACCTCCTAACTACCCTAAACAGAACTGCGAGGTCAAAAATTGTCTTCCCAACTTTTCCCCCTATACCCTTTTTTGAGCATTCATTGCCTGGACTATTATACCATATTGATATTGAATAAGTCTCGTTTCTGGCAAAATAGTAGAAGCTTCACCAAATTTTTTAGTTTAATGGATTAGGTAACTTTTCTATCACGATTTTCTTGGAATAATTCAGCAATTTTTTTACAAATTATACTGGATAGTCATTTATAAGCTTCATCAACTGGCATCAGTTAATGGGAATGATATTGTAACTATCAATGTATAAATAGATAAATCAGTGTATTTTCTTGAAGACGACTTGTAGAGACACAACACCATCCAAATCAATCTAACCAAATTTAAAACTGTTTGTTTTATTCTAATTTTTATTTTCAGGTTGTGATGTAAAATATTTGGACAATTTAATACTAAATTAGGAAATTGAAGAAGTTTTGGGCAATAGCCTGTTTTTTCTTTTCCGATCATTGTATTGTTTGTGCTAACCTAATATAGGCTATTGGTTGATTTCTAATCTTACAAGTCAGCAATGTGATACTTTGCTTGAATGGACGCAGATAAAATATTGTATGCAACAGTTCTATATTATGGTATTTATACCATAAAGTTTTAAACAGTTTTATATATGGTATGGTATACCATATTATGGTATTTGAAGCACTCAGCACTCGCTACGCTCGCTCACTTGTGTCTCAATTCTACATATAATTCGTGCCTTAAAGACCCTTCTTATGAAACTGTTACACAAACTACTATTTTATAACGAAAAAGTAAGTTTGAATGGGAAGTGTGACCTGCAATATGATGAGATAGGAAGCGGCCGTGTCGAGCTGCTTGCGAGCGAGGCACTCCTGGAAGAGGTGCTTGGGTTTTCCGGCGGCCGCGAACAGGTATGGCCAGAGTGCGATCTCTGTCTTGCGCGCGCACTGCACCACCGTCTCCAGGTAGACGGGGAACTCCTGGATGAACTCCACCACGCTCGGCAGCTGCGCGTCCGGGATCGGCTCTTTGCTTGTCGCTTCCTCCTCCAACACCTTTACACCAACACAACAGCACACTTAAAACACGTCTTATGGCTTTTATTGGTAGCGAGAACCTGACGGAAGTTCCACCTCGCCTCAATATACAGGGTATCCCAAGAAAGGTGAATTAAGCGAAGATCATAGATTCTATATCAAGTTTTAAACAAAACATGTTCAGGAAAATTATCCTATATTGACCTTATTTTTCGAGATGAAGTATATAGATTTTTTTAAACATTAATAACTGGAAAACTATCAGTCAAAATCTAATTTTAAGAATATGATTGGAAAGAAGAAGAAATGTTTGATATACAGAGTGATTCTTAATTATGGTAAAATAATTTAATACGTGATAGTAGAGGTAAAAATAAGAAAAAAATTCTTATTAACATATATCCATAAACGCTTCATTAGCGAGCTATACAGGGTGAAAGTTTTCGTCCGGAATTCAGTTCCTCTGGTGAAATACACCGATGCTGAATTGTTTGGGGACTAGTTTTTGAAAAACTTATGCTGGATTCATATGAAAAAATATCTGAAAAATTGAATAAAACTAGTCTGGAAGCTGTAGTGGGAGTACTTTTTGAGAAAAAAGTTGAAATATGCAAAAAATCCAAGTAGAAAAACACTAACTTTTACGTTTGATGCCCAATAACTTTCTTCAATGACCAGTAAACAAATAATTTTTCGCAATAAAAATTGTAGAGAATTTAATTCTGAAAAGAATCGTGTAAACTAATTTTTTAATAAAAGTTGAATAAAATGTATTCTTATGTAGTACATTACACCACAAAAATTTGCTGTTTTATGAGGAGAGAACTAATAACTCAAAAGTTGTAGCTGATTGCGAATAAAATATTCGGTTTTTTATGAAAAGTCTTATTTTTATATGAAAGTAACATATCTAAATGACATTTAAACTTATACCAAAATACTAAAGATGATGTTCTAAGTTGTAATATTACATTTTTTCTCGATTAAAATCGAATCTTCAATTCGAGATCTATAAAACTTGATAGTAAATATCAGAGTAATCGATATGCGGACAACTTTTTAACTGATAATTTATCGTAAATAATAATTGTGTTGCACATTCCATGGTATCACCGAAACTGAGTAACAGAATTAACAGATAAATAGATCATTATAAATATAGAGGATGTATATAAATTTAAAATAACAGTTTCGAAATAAAGTTTTATTGAGAACAAATGTAAAATGTAAATTCTAAACTTGTAATTTATAATTTTTTTGGAATTTAATATCGGTGACGTGTTCATGACGTCGACACTGATTTTGAGGTGGGGCTTTGCTTTGCACTTGTTAGGCTCTCTCTAAAAAATGGTGGCTGGCTATGTGTTCTGGTATTGTGTTCTCTGAATATTTTTCTGTTTAAGTGAATTTTTAATGTTTTAAATTGAGTTTTGAACAGTTTTGTGGTGTTCTAATTTTGTATAAAATTGTTTTGTGTGTATACAAGCCTATAGCCATTGTTTTTCAACTATATAAATGGATAAGTATTTAGCCTGTAATGATGTTAGATGCTTAAGTGTTTAAGGTATTATTTTTGTGGATTTGTGTTGTATATTGCCAAAATTCTTCTGAAGATTATAAGTTGGTTTGCTCTGAAAACTGGATTTCTCATTCATAGGCGATAGATCCATTCATAGTTTATCAAGAATCTACCATTTTGGAGCCGATAACTTCCTGTAGGTTAATAGGTGTGAAATGCTATCCAACCTATTTAGGAGAAATTGGTAGCACGGCAAATTCTAAGTGAATATGAATGCATATGTTCAGACGTCTTCTCATCGATTGTCGGACCCGATCAAATATTCCAGGAGTCTGCTTTATCATTTCTATTCCGTTCAAAATCCTTAATCGGAGTTCTTCAATGGTATCAATCGGAGTATTGTATACTAAGGTTTTCAAGAGTCCCCAAAGAAAAAAATCCAAAGGATTCAAGTCTGGTGACCTAGCTGGCCATGGTACTGGCCCACCTCGGCCTATCCATTGATTTGGAAAGCTGTGATTCAGGTGCTCACGAACAGCAACACTGAAGTGTGCTGGAGCTCCATCATGCATAAACCAAATGTTCTGGCGCAACTGAAGAGGTACATCTTCAAGTAAGATAAATAGCTCCTCTCTCAAAAAGTTTAAGTAGATTATGCCATTAAGCCTGGGAGGAAGCTCGAACAGAAGTAGATGATCTCCTATGATTCCTGCCCAAATGTTTACTGAAAACTGATGTTGTGGACGATTAGGATTGATGGCATGAGGATTCTCATCTGCCCAAATATGTAGGTTGTGGACGTTAACGATAGCTGTTCTTGTTAAGTGTGCCTCGTCGGTAAATAAAACGGTTGTTAAAAAGTTCGGGTTAACAAGTTTTACTAAAAACCATCGGCAAATACCAACACGGGGAATACAGTCTCGTGGCAATAGAGTATGAACTTTCTGGATGTGGTATGGATGTAATTGTTGCTCTTTCAGTATCCTCCAAATAATAGATTGATTGACATTAAACTGCACTGACAATTCTCTCGTGCTCTTCTCTGGATGTTCATAAATTTCATTAAGAACTTGTTCTTCTAACTCAACAGTCATAGTAGATCGGGGTCTGCCTGCATAAATGTGCTCTTTGGATATCAAAGAACCTGTTTCAGACAGACGTTGATGAATAGTGGCAAAATACCTTGAACTTGGACATACTCGGTTAGGAAAGTACTCTTGATACAAACGTCTTGCTTCAGTGCTATTACAGAAGTGTCCCATTCCATACATTAAATGCATGTCAGCTAATTCGGAGTATGAATAATGTCTAAAATTACATGCCATTTTTTAAAAAGTTAACACTTACACAAAAGCAAAGTGAAATGGTTACAAATAACTGATTAATAGATTAAACAAAATAGACAAACCAAAACAGCGCAGTCACAGTAGGCCTAACTTACAGTTTGTTGTTTTGTTCAACAGTGAGCTAAAATATTTCTGAACATAATTATTTACAGCAGATAATTTCTTTTGAATATTTTCTTATTTAAAACAAAATAAATCAGCTGTTTTGGAACAGCTGTTATTAAAATCCATGTTTTATTCGCAATCAGCTACAACTTTTGAGTTATTAGTTCTCTCCTCATAAAACAGCAAATTTTTGTGGTGTAATGTACTACATAAGAATACATTTTATTCAACTTTTATTAAAAAATTAGTTTACACGATTCTTTTCAGAATTAAATTCTCTACAATTTTTATTGCGAAAAATTATTTGTTTACTGGTCATTGAAGAAAGTTATTGGGCATCAAACGTAAAAGTGTTGGATTTTTTGCATATTTCAACTTTTTTCTCAAAAAGTACTCCCACTACAGCTTCCAGACTAGTTTTATTCAATTTTTCAGATATTTTTCCATATGAATCCAGCATAAGTTTTTCAAAAACTAGTCCCCAAACAATTCAGCATCGGTGTATTTCACCAGAGGAACTGAATTCCGGACGAAAACTTTCACCCTGTATAGCTCGCTAATGAAGCGTTTATGGATATATGTTTATAGGAATTTTTTTCTTATTTTTACCTCTACTATCACGTATTAAATTATTTTACCATAATTATTATGAATCACCCTGTATATTCATATAATTTGTTCTTTTGTTTGACGTATTTGAATGTTGTATGAGCCTTGTAACAGTCTGAAATTTGGCTTTCAACTCGATGAATGTACTTTTTTCAACTTTGAGCGCTCATGAAAAGTTCAAAAACGTCAATCAAAAGAACAAATTATATCATTCTTATTAGAATTTTTTTTCTTCTTTCCTACCATATCCTTTGAATATTAGAATTTGACTGATAGTTTTCTAGTTATTAACGTTTTTCAAAAACATCGAAAAATCTATAAATCTCGAAAACTAAAGTGGATAAAAGAAAATTGTAATGGACATGTTTTGTTTTAAATTTCAAGTAGAATCTATGGTATTCGGCTGTTACACCTTTCGTAGGACACTCTGTAATTTAAGCAGTGAATGGGCCTTACGACAGGTGGAGGTGGCCCTTACGATAAAACACGAGTGACCTAGCTGAACACTTTTGTTCAAATATGGTTTTGAACTCGGGACCTCTGGGCTGCTGCTCAAGCATATATCCACTAGACCACGGATTACTCCATTTTACTCTTCATTTACAAGCAAACATACAAGGATACAGGTACGGAAACAGTAAGTATTGACAGCCCAATACTGCTTCCAATGGAATGTTGACAGGTTCTAGTACATAACAATTTCAATTTCATAAGCACTGATCGACACTACTTATAGTAAAATTCTTTAATGAATATTCTTCAAGAATAATGTAAGATGCCTTACATAATAAAAATGGTAACTTAAAAGATTTTATACAAAAAATGTTATCTAGAAAAAGTTATGTGAGGTGGATTGTGAAATAGCTATTTATGTATTAAGAGCGTAATGCGCGACTTTATCGCTCGCGCAACAGTTATCACGCGGCGCGAAGCGGAGCGTGATAATTTTGCAAGAGCTATAAAGAAGCATTACGCGCGAATTACATACAAAATGTTTTCTACAACTGCACAAACCTGTTAAATCACTTATATCTGGCGAAGTTTATAATAATTCGTCTACACTGATATCCATCATGGCTGTATAATCGGTACAATTACCGACTTTTTAGGTTAAGATCTGACCGAGAGTGGTTTGTCTTTTGGCGAGCTGCTTATCATCAGCTGATTACCAAGCGCAAAGTAACTCTTCTGCGCATGCGCGAATGATTTGCGAGCGTAAAGAAAATCTACTGCGCATTCGCAGATGGTTAGCGAGCGAAAAAGTTAGTAGATTCTCCTCAGAAATAAGCTGTTTTACGAGGAGAATTGAGTATTTAAATTCTTTCTTTTCGTGCAGTTGTAGAAAAAAGTACATTTGAAAATGTTCTTCCTTTGAAAGAAGAGCCACATAAATGGTAATGGTGGAATTGACAATATTATTCAACAATTATTAACGCTCATAAAGTAGATTTTTCAGTTTTCACCATTCACTTCTTTTATTTATTTTTCCCAATCAGCGATATTTTCAAAATAAAAAAGCATGAGAATATAGGAACGCTGGCTGTGTTTTAAAGATAGATTAATCCAATATTACGAGCATTTTTTTTAGCAATAGAAACATTTGTTTTCAATAATTGAAATTTAAATGACCCACAATTTCGGCCTCAAAGTCTAGTAACATAATATAAGGCAGTAATACCTCATGAAGTAGAAGTTCTAAAGAATGCGAGAAGTATGGCAGGCCAGTGCAGCAGCGAGCTATCTCCCAAGCATGGTAGCCCAGATTCCTTCTGATCAGCTGGCGAAGTATTTGGTGCAAATACACTTGACTCTACAAAAATAGAAAAACAAAAATGTATTCCAGTAGTTCATAAGCACTTTTTTATTGCGGATGATGCACATATATATGAGCTTTTTGCTTGTGAGTGGATGAGTGAATGATCATTTGTAGGTATGATGAATAGAATGACAATGCAATTACAGATAACATTTAAATTTCTAGAAATTAAGAGTATATGCGAATAAAAATGGAAACATCGCTATAGATATTATCTTCCGCTATTATATTGAGAAAAATCAATTTATATTTGTTGATGATATAACTTTTATAACATTGATCAATTAATATGATAGATCAATGAGTTAAGTTTTTTCAGCAAGTGTATTTTGTCGACCAAGCGTTAAAATATAACATTTTAAATACTTTATCTAATTTATTTAGGATATTGGCAATGCAACCGCAAGTTTAAGAAAATGTTTTTCAAGAAAATAAATGAAGCAACTTTCAAAGAAATAAATCTGATTAACTGTTTATGGCTTGTTTTGCATGTTATGAAAATTTGATTCTATTCTCAGCAATAATTTCATATTATTATGATTAAATTATTATTTTTGATTTACAAAACGAAGAAATCTATGATTTGTTCTTGCAAATCAATATTTTCAGATATAAATATGTTTTGGAAAATGCCTTAATATAGATATTGTATTTTATATTGCACAAAGTAAAAGCTGAAGTATTTTCAAATTGTTGTAACATATTGATTTGCGGTAACCGAGGATTGTAGTGTTAGATATAATCACATACATAACTATCTGTATTGAAGAATAGGTAGAGCAAGAAATGTAAGAAGGTGCGAAGAAACAATATGGGAATAAATATCCAAAAACTCTACCGCTGTTAGCAGGACCAATTTATAATAAATATCATTGCTGTAAATCATTAGATATTTATGTATGCTAACATTTTGATTACAATGATAACAGATACTTCAATAAGTTATAAGAGCATTGTACATTATCTTAGCTTATAAATGAATGTGTTGATTGTATCCAAATGAACTTACAGTTCTTTCTAAAGTGCAGAAAGGAAGTGAGAATGGCGATGAGCTGTCTGAAGAGTAGAGAACTGTGTCATTTTCGGCTCCAAGTAGAATCGCATCCTCGAATAATATTGCTGTAAAAATTAATATCAGTGTGATCATACAATATTTAAGATGAATGAGTTGTAACATGGATTACATCACATTCATTTCCAATTATAACAAAAACTGTGTTAAAGTTCTAAATTCAATGAAAAAGCATTTGAATACTGTACATTTGATACATCCCATAACCACTTACGTCTTAGACCTTAAATCATCAATGTTATTTCCGGAGAACTATAATGCTTTTGAAGTATAATTTTCAATTACATTTCATGTGCATTGTAAATATGTTATCAGGATAATGTGATAATTTATCATTGAACTGTACATTATATGAAGAAAAACAATTTAGAATTACTCTAAGTTATTATTATTATTATTATTATCAAAATCATCTGTTGACTACCTTTAAAAGGGGTATGTAGATTCGTCAATCAGTCTAAACGCTTTCAGTCTTACTTGCTCACAAAGAGACGTAAATTCCGCAATTGAATATGCGGAGACATTCAATAATTCATTTTATATTATTGTTTTGAAATCTTTACCGTTCATCTCCTTGAGATGCGCAGGTAGAGCATTGAACAATATTGTTCAATGCTCTACCTGAGCGCATACCAGTGCTCATACCAGCGCTTTTCACTCCCCGCTGATAAGGAGTTGTTCGATGAACCTCGTAATTGTTCAGTTTCGTAATTGTGAAATACCTCTCCTGTATTGAACTCATATTGGTGTTTCTTTAGAAAGTGTCTCGAAAATGTAAATAATACTAGGCAGCGGAAGGATTTTCAATTCTTTAAAAATTGGCCGACAACTGTTTCTTCTTGTTTCTCCTGTCATTACTCTCAATAATAAGATAACATTGTTTTGCATCTACATAAATTGGCGGAACTTTGAACATACCAATGTCCATTCTTTGGAAAGAATATTCAAAATATCCTTCCCAGTAACTCAACTAAAAGAGGAAAAGAACGCAGGAAGGAGAATGAGGAAGAAGTAAGGAGAAAGAGAGATGGAAGAATGTTAAATAATTTGTTTTGGGTAGAGATGGTTGCGCACTGTTGCTGTTGAGATGACTTGGCAGCACTGACCGAGCGGATAAATGTTGAGTTGGAAGGGCAGCATGACTCGCTTGGACATGAACGTGTGGCCCTTGTGGCCCTCGCGCGGCGGGTAGAGAGGCAGCCAGACTCGCATGCCGTGTGCGCCGCAGAACAGCCACAGTGCCTCGGTCAGATGCGGCTTGCTGCGACTGAATTGGCTCGGCACCCACACGTTCTCCACACATGAGGCCAGCACTGTCGGAGCCGCCAACACCTGCGACTGCAACACATCATTCAATAACATTCAACAGCCACACTACAGGCACACTACTCAATATTCCTATTTACTCCACCTCAAAGAAAACTCGGGAAACATTCCCCCAATCATACAGAGTGGGTGAAAAGTCCGAGAACGGCTTAATATCTCATTCATATATAAAGGTAATTTGATGGTGGTGTGATTTGGGATCCTACTAAAATTGAGAACGCTACTTTACTATGACTTCAAAAATCTGGTCCGCCATCTTGAATGCAACTTTATTCTTATTTTAGTAGGAAGGTGGTCGTGCGATACATGATTTAGATACAGAATTTCAAGAAAAAAATAATGGCGAAAACCGCATATCGATATCTCAACCTTTTTTGAAGATATTCACATTATTAATCAATTCCACTTATTTATTTCATTTCTGATTTGCATGGTGTTGATTTATAATGTGAATATCTTCCAAACGGTTCGAGATATCGATGTGCGGTTTTCTCCATTCATTGTCTTGAAAATCCGTATTGAAATCAAGCGTCGCATGACCATCTTCCAATTTAAAAAAATAAAGTCGCATTCAAAATGGCGGATCCAAGATGGCGGACCAGATTTTTGAAGTCATATGAAATTTTCAATTTCAGTAGGATCCCCAATCACACCCACCTTGATATCACATTAATTTCATTATGAGATACTAAGCTGTTGTCATTTTTTTTTCTTTTCTTTATCTTCAGAACGGTTACAATATCGATATGCGGTTTTCGCCATTCATTTTTTTCTTGGAATTTCGTATTGAAATCATGACCACCTTACTATTTGAAAATATGAAGTTAAATTCAAAATGGCATATCCAAGATGGTGGACAGATTTTTGAAGTCATAGTAGAGTAGTATTTTCAGTGGGATCCCCAATCACATCCACCGTCAAATTACGGTAAGATCCACAATTACAACCACCGTCAAATTACCTTCATGTATGAGATATTACGCCTTTCTCGAACTTTTCACCCACTCTGTAATAATAGAAGGGACAGTTGAAATAATGTAGCACCCTATATCAAGCTTATCAAGAATACGAGCTGTAATACCTACCAGCCTATATAGGGTAGGAGGTAAAAAAGAAAGGGCATCAAGTCTTCTTGAAATCCATCAACAATAATACTTTTCACGGCGAAAAACGATTAGGCTTAACCGTAAAGGTTTATTATAAAATATTATGTTTCTAAATGAATATTGGTGTATTAACTCGTAATCATATTAAATTTATAGTTATAAATTATAAATTTTCCGCAATTTAAGTTTACTCAATGTAATAGATCAACAAATAAATAGATAAATGAATTAAATAAAAAAAGCAACTCAAAAAGAACCATGCAGAGCTTTATAAATGTTCATTTATGACTAGCATATTTGTCACAAGCACACATCAAGTCTTCAACCGAGTTCTTTCCAAACAGTGATAAGTGAGTCTTCAGTAATATTGTAACAACCTGCTGCTTCAATCCAGCGAGTCCAGTTGATAGCAGAGGTGGTTAAATAGTGTTGTGTGAAACTGCCAATTTTACTCTTCAAAATATAGGAAAAACTGTATTGTTGGAGCTTATTGTTAAGAGCTTATTGTTACTACCTGTAAATAGTGGAAATAAGTAGAAAAATCTGGCGTTAAAAGTAAAAAATACCACAGAAGTAAAATGAATTTTGAATCTTCAAAGAGACTTGAATTTATTAGAGACTTGAATAAGAGACAAATGAATTTATAAAGAGACAGTAAAAGAACATATTAATTCATCACTAATAAACAAACTGACCTATTAAATGATGACAAGCCATGTACTGCAGTGGGTATTCAAAATGTTGGAGCCAAATTAGTTGCTAAAGATGGGGCCAGGTGTTCATTGTTTCAAATGGCAGCCAGGGACCATCAAATAGTGCGCCATTGATTTACAGGAAAATATCAAATACTGAATAACAATAATAATATCGAGTAACTTGGCAGGCTCAGGTCTGGGGTTAGAAATGACCTAACGATTAGGCAGCCCGGACCGACGGATTAACGTAAAATACTGAATACTCTGTTTTTCTATGCTAGGGACAGATTTCTAGAATGTTTCACAATGAATGTGACTGTATACAAAGGTACCTGATTGTTGTTGTGCTGGTGCACGGAGAGGAGCCGGCCGCTGACGTTGATGAGGAAGCTGTCCTTGGAGTGGATGGCGGCTGGCGAGGGGTGGTGGCCGGGTTCTGTTTGCAGTGTCACCGACACCACACAGGCCGGGTGCACTCGCAGCGCCCCTATGTTGATTATCTGCAGCCGGCTCAGCCCTATGCTGTGCTCTGCAAACCAACAACGTGCATAAAACAATATTCATTTATTGTACAAACCACTATAATCATAATATACTTGTGACCATGGCGGAAAATCTAGACTGAGCCTGTACAATTTCTTTCCCAAATTTTGATAAGAAGTTAATGTTGTCTAATATTTGTACACTAATATAAAATGAGACTATTAAAAATAATTACATGGAACTTTCAAACACACACTATTATAGTGAGGTAACTATACTTTATAATTAATTTGATTGTATGGGAGGAGATGATGTGATATTTCTCCATAATAAAAAAATAATACATTGATATAGTTATTACCTATATCTGTTAAAAACCACTTGACATTACAGAACCAGACTTCGTGGCAAAACCAGCTTTTCTCCATCTATACAATACAGTTATTAATATCTGTCAAGTCAAGCAGAACAAGTTGAAATCTACTGTCGTACAGCAACAAAGTGGAAAACTTGTTCCAATGATTTAGAGAGCGTAGTTGGCGTGGACTTACAGAGGGGGAACATTTTATTGGCAACTTTCTCAGTGTTTCCCATACTGAGTGGGAAACAAAAATTTTGTTAAAAACAAGGATTGACAACAAAATTTTACTGTGTTATTTTAAGAAACTTGTTAAAAACTCTTGTCTTTATTCTTTCTATTTTTTATAAATCAATTGATTTTTACATATGACAATCTTATAATAGTTATAACATTAATCGAAAGTGCCTAGTGAGTTCATCTCATTTCATTAGTGCTTTAAACCCAATAATCCCCAGCCTTAATTACCCAATAATCAATTACTTTGCTGTTATTTAGAATGATTAATAGTTTCTTAATCATTATCGGTATATAAAAACATATATTACAATTTAATCATTCGATAATCATGCATAATCAGAGCTGTCATTTGCAGTTTCCAAATCTGTAGTTCTTTATTAATATCCCACCCACATTAGAAAATGCGTTGGATATTATATATCCACAAATTAAATTATATAAAATTCTTCAGTCCCTACTAGTAAACTCAAAACTTGAAAACTAACTGAATTTACTGCACTGATTACTGCAAGTTTAGGCAGATTTGCACGTGTTTGTCAAAAAGATATTGTATAGCAGCCCACTGCATTTTTGGTAGAATTTATAAAAATAATTATGTTAATATACTCTTGAAGTGAGAGAAGAAGCTGTTGTCATTATTTGCAATTGCACCAAACTATATAGTAATATGATTGTAATTACCGGCAGCTGAATTGGTGACATGCGACATGACATAGATGGTGATGAAGGAGTCTGCGCAGAAGACCAGCAGCCGATCCCTCACCGAGTCTAACAGCAGCAGCTGCGAGGACACCTGTAACCAAGTATTCACTAGAATTAATATTTTGACCTTTTAAATAAACTCTTCACTGTATAATTAATATGTTGACCTTTTAAATAAACTCTTCATCTGTCAACAACATTGCACTTTTGTGTAACAGTGAAAATCACTGCAAACTTACAGCACTCCTCATATCTGACATAAATGCTTCCCATTCAAACAATGCAGAACGCCACACGTCAACCCAAGTTTATTGTGTTCCCAAGTAATTGTTAGTTAGGCAAACCAATACCAGTATCCTTTACAAGAACCAGGAGTTTTTCCCTATGCTAAAATATCCCGTTCATCACCTGGTTGCTTGTCGCAATCCAGTGTGATACGATTGGTCCTCGTGACCTAAGTGAGTTCCACTCCTGGCCTTCTTTGAAGGTCCTTCGGCTAAGGAAGGGGTCGCCAAGTTGCCTCTAGGGCACCTGGCTACCCTTGACTCAGCCTCTTGACCCAAATTTGTGCCTGGAGTTTGTGTTGTGAATTGTGCAGTGCCTGTGAATTTGTGCCTGACCAGCCTCTGGTCTCTTGGGTTTTTCTTTTTGCCCCTCCGAAACTTTTCAGGGTCTAAAGCCTCATCTCTCCCAAGAAGTTTTGCGTGAATAGCATTACTGTCCTTCTTTGAGCTGTGGTCTGAGAAGCTCATACTTCCTCTCAGTTGGGATGATGTGATTGAGCTCACATCATACATGTCGTGATCAGTAGAAGCCTCTACATAAGAGTGCAATGGAACCTCCTGTGTTCCTGAAGCACCCATTTCAGATTAAGGAACCAGCCAGATCCCGTGGGTTTGAAGGAAAGGCAACTTCTGGAGTTGCCGTGGGAATTGGTTTGTTCATGTGGTTCCCACGAACAGCTAGGGAAGGGGAGTGAACCCAAACAGAGCCCCGCATGTGCAGGCAAGGCTAAATACTACAGGAGGGCGCTTGGTATCCTGCAGGCGCCGTTAGAGACACCATATAAAAGTACCACCTATCAGCACGGTCCACATAGCACCTTGGGTTGGCCTAAGAAGAAGTAAGAATATGGCCAAGGAAGGCCGACAGATAGAAAAAGAGATAAAGAATGGCACAAAGAAAGTCAATGGAAAAAGTGCCATTCTAGAAATAAAAGTTCCAAATCATATTAAGAAGGAGAAGAAGGGTTTTGGAAGAAGGGCTTTGGGAAGGGGGTCTCTTTTAGTCGCCTCCTACGACAAGTAGGTATACTGTGGGTCAGTGGCGGCGCTTCCATAAGGGTCAAGTGGGCCAAATGAAAAAGTAAAGCAAATTTAAAAATGCTTTAGGTTATGTGGTTAATTAATTCAATAAAATACAATATAAATTAATTTTATATTAATTTATTAATAAGATAGGTGATTCTCACCAGGACAGTGGCGCGCTTCCATAAGGGCCAAGTGGGCCGGGCCCACCCAAATGGAACAGTAAAGTACATTTTGAAATGCTTTAGGTTATGTGGTTGATTATTATTCAATAAAATACTATATAAGTTAATTTGAACTGCTAACTGGAGAAAACTCTCGTTGAAATACCATGCAAATCATCCATGGCCATCGTAGAATACGTACGAATTCAACGAATCATTACGTAGCACAATTCAGGCCCTTCTAGCTGTCATAAGAACGTATTGGCAAGGCAACGCAGGTCGGCGGCGCTGGACTGGCTGGGAGCAATGCAGCGGTATACGGAGCAAGTGAGCCCGTTTGAGCTGGCCCATTGGACGTTGATTCACACTATTCTCGTTTGGACTGCTGAGCGCTAGTATAGCTTTGTTTACATCCCATCATGTGTGAATTGCATCCGAATTGTCAAATAGGTTGTCTTATCATTTTATAAAGTAATAATTTAATAATTTTAGCTACTTTCATGCTAATATTTGCATAGATTAATTAGTTGACCAATAATCCAATTTTAGTGTCAACTGTGAAAAGTATTTTGGTGAGTTACATTATTATATTGTTTTATTAATTTAGTTTATAGGATAATGTCAGACTACCTGTGTAACAAATTGTAAAGTTGAATATGCTTCATAAAGTAACCCCACTTCCTAGCCCCACCCCCAACAATTCCAACCACTGGCCCACCCAACTGTTCAGGTTAAGCGCCGCCACTGCTGTGGGTGTATTCTGGTTTTCAACAAATTCTTGAGTACGATGTTCGACTCAAAGCTCACCCAACCCATCTTTGAATGTAACAAGAAGCAGGCTCCACAAAACAGATCAAAGCTCCACTAATTCCGCAATCAAAATTATGAATAGACTGCCCATTGAAATAAGACAACTTAATTACAAAAGGTTTAGAAGTATTTCTCGTAGATAATCCCTTCTACTCTGTCAAAGAATTAAATTCAATTCAATTCAGTTTATTTCCAAAAAAACATAATACACGAATAAGAAATACAATATACAACATATTTTGGAATCCCCCTACTAGACTATCCATCTGTGTGTAGGGGGGGAGTTCCACTTTATACATAAGCTTAATCTGCTCATAGAAGTAAATAATAGAGAATACACTTATATTATGGATGTATTATTGATATTCTGATTATAAAATAGATATTACATTGTGCTGATGTATATTTAAGAATGAGTATGTAGGAATATGCATGTAGGAATAAGTATACTTAATACATTGATTGATTAATAGAATAAATAAAGAAGAAAAAACAATATTTTATTGAAGACCGCAGTGGCAGGGATTCCAGAAATTCTCAGAAGATAGATTGGACATAGGCAAAGTAAACTACTTTGCACTGATCCACACTCAGAACATTACTAAGCTCTGAAAATGCGTGAAGCAGCTTTCTGAGCCTATTCTTAGCACACTGGACATGTTGTACCCAACTCATCTTGGAATCCAAGACAACGCCCAGGTATTTGTAATGATCAACGCGCTTAATCATACTACAATTACATCCAGCAGACCTGGGATTATCACAAGAATGCATCGTTAGTGTTAGTGAGCCTGGATCAGCTTGATTTCTTGTAACTATTGGCATAAACTTCGTTTTTTCCACATTTACTGTAAGGCTATTGTGATCAAACCAGTTCTTTATTTTTGACAAATCAACTGAAGCACTCACTCATGTAGGCCTCCTCCCAAGTGCTCCCAGTAGACACTAGTGCTGTGTCATCAGCAAACAGATACAACTCACCTTCAACTACTAATTTTGACAGATTGTTGATATAGATTAGGAATAGCAGTGGCCCAAGGGTGCTTCCCTGGACTACCCCATACTCAACATTCTCTTTATCACTATTTTCACCATTTATGCAAACTGATTGCTGTCGATTGTGAAAGTAACTCTTAAACCATCGGAGAGAGATATTTTTTATCCCCAATGATTCAAGTTTTTTATTAGAATTCTCCTGTCAACTGTATCAAAGGCTTTTGCCAAGTTCAAAAAGGTTATCAGCACTTTTTTTCTTGATTTAATACTACTTGAGATAGCCCTAGACATATTGAAAAGAGTATCAGATGTATTTTTGGACTTTTGAAAACCATACTGTGAATTGGAGATGAGGTTGTACTCGTTTAAATACTTAGTCAGTTGTATTTTTATACACTTTTCGATTATTTTAGATAATGTTGCCAACAAAGAAATAGGTCTGTAATTGGAGAATATGCCTTTGGGGCCTGATTTATAAAAAGGTATTACTCTGGCTGTTTTGAGAGCGCAAGGAAAGTGTCCAACCAGAATGCTTAAATTGACTATATGTAGGATAGGATGTATTAATATTGTAATGGAAGCAATTGAAAGTAGTGTTATTGAAATTAGTGAAAATTTAGAACGTAATATTTTATTTGCTGGCTGCCTAGCATAGGCAACGGAAAGCTTGCATTTTTTCAACCGATGGACGAGGTGAGGATCTTTCTCAGGGTTGGGAACTGCCTAGCTTGCATCGCAACCTGGGAAAGATAGTTTCCATCCACTCGTCCCATCAACAGTTTCCGGCTCTTCTTCCCCCCTGCCGTAGTCTAGTTTTCCACCACGTGTTGGCCTAGGAAGAGTCGGACCTGAGACAAAAATTGCATTCTTTCCGTGCACTCTTGTTTTAACCGTTGAAGCGAACACAGCGCGCTCAGACATCAATTCTTTTCGGGAGTGTGGATCACCAAAATCATCGTTTAATGGATTTCTTCAGCGTCTTCATTATGGGTGAGTCCCGAAATTAATCCTACTCAAATGACAAGGGGCGATCGAACTTTATTTGCATAACGATAGGTTTTTTCTTGTTTATTTGTACCATTCCAAATCTCTTTCAATGTTTTTTGTTTTGTATTAGGCTAGGCAGCCAGAGTAGAGTCAAAATTGTTGTAAATAATGGTAGAGAAAATGTTTAATTATAACAAACGTTCATAGAGTAAAAAAAATTAGCTTTCTTTAACCACGTCTACCCTTTGGTAAAAACAGTTCATTATTATCTAAACTACCCGAGAAATTACAATATGTCAATATTGTTTTTAATCACTCTAGTAGGGATTCCATCACAACCTGGAGCTGATCGCCCTTTCAAACTCTTGACCACCTCCTCCAATTCCTGCCTCGAGACCGGTTGCAGCTGAAATTCAGAGTCTACAGCATGTTCATCATCTCTCACTACTGGTGCATCCTGGGTTATTATAGAATTTGCTAGGTTTGTCCCAACTGTGGAAAAATATTGATTAAATTGGTTGGCAATTTCTTTAGTTTTTTGAGAGTCGATGACTTCACCAGGGCGGGAGAATGCACTAACGGGGAATGATTTACTATTATCTATACGACCTGAGATTTCGTTTATAATCGACCAAAATTTTCTAGGGTTACTAGTCGCTTCTTCAACTTTGTTTTTGTAATAGTTATACTTGGCTCGCTTGATTGCTGAATGTAGCATATTTCTATATTGAGTAAACTCATTCCTAAGGAGATAGTTAAATGGTTGTCTATTGAGTTTTTTTCTGAGTTTATCATGATGTCGAATAGAATTTACCAGTCCAGCAGTTATCCATGGTTTGAGTTGAGTATTTCTAGATGAAACTTTTACTTCATGTGATTTTTCGGCAATTATGTTTTGTACCGATTCAATGAAAATATCTGTTGCATTGTCAACGTTGTTTTGTTCAATGACTCTATTCCAATTGTTACTAGAAAGTGTGTTCCTCACCTTTTTCCAGTCTGTTTTAATAATGACTTTATCTGTATTAGGCGGCTTATGAGTTTTTGTCGATAATATATTCAAGCAAATAGCATAGTGATCGGTAACCGAGGACTGCAGAATAACAGAAGATGCATTGAAGAAACGCGGAAGCTTGACAAAAAAGTGGTCAATACAGGTGCCGCTGGACGGCCGTGTAATTTTGTCAATACAGGGCACAAATCCTGCGTCACTCAAAATATCGATATAAAGCTCCTCAAGAGAGCCAGGGGCAACATTCAACGTGTCGCAATTGAAATCACCTGCCAGAATTCGGACGAATCCTGGCGATTGTTCATTGCAATATACGTTTAACGCGTTTACGAATGTAGTTAGATTAGTGCTGGGGCTGCGGTAGACAGCCAGAATTTCGCATGCCGCCCCCGCCCAGGTAAAGGTGAGGGAGAGACAGGTGGCCAGACCGCCCAGTACCAGTTCATTGCAAGTGACTGCAAGTCCTTCATCGTTCATCGATGTAGACCACCAACCCATCGCTCTGGTTCAGACTATTGAATGATCTAAAAGAATGGTAACCTGAAATGTTAATGGGATGGCTGTCGTCGTTAAGCCATGCCTCAGTTGATATTATGCAGTTAAACTTATGCCATACCCCTGTAATACTGTTAAAAATTCGTCAAAGTTACGTCTATAACTACGTATGTTCTGATGAATGACCGAGAAGCCCATGCCACTGCCGTTTCCCATAGAATCTATAATACTAAATTTACCATGAAAGTCAAATATATCAGCACACTCTGTGCATCTTATTAGAGATACATCAAGTTCATCAAACGATTCTCTTATCATCCACCTTCTAGTGCCTTATGATCAGCATCCCAACGTGTCACCCGTTATTTATAGTAATTATTATAGTAAAAATGTAACTATTTCGTTTCACTACTTTTACATGTTAAAGAAGGAGAGGAAAAAAGCGTTACTACTATTTTTATGTTTTTCTTTTAGATGACAATAACCCATAGATGAAAAGAAAATTATGTCGAACAAAATAGAGTGAAGGCTTGAATAGGTCAGCGGTCTGATAAAATAAAGACCAAGCCCAGATTGCAAACTTGACTCGGAAGCAATTTCAAGGTGCAATGCAAGATGCATTGCATAACAGAGACTAAGTTCAACTATGTTTTCCTATTCATAACAACATAAACATAATTTCAGCTATGTCCTATGTTGAGATAAACAAATTTACGATGCATAAGTTTAAGACAAGTTTGGTATTATATATGTGTGGCATAGAAAAAAATAAGTATATCAGAGACTAATGGCATTAACGATATTATTCATGGTTATTAATTCATCCATTTGTGGAATTTGAACCTTAAAATATTGGTGAAACACAGTAAGCTTAGTAATCTTAATTGAGCTGTGGTAGCAGCGAAGATAGAAAGAGAGAGCTACTCTCTGGGTAGCACCAATAAGTGCTTAGATTGCTATTTATTCATTCACACAATGATCTGATATTTGCATCCTAACTAAGCGTTTTATAATCAAGTTCAAGTCACCGACTATATAACAGCAGTGTGAGAGCGTTCAACTGTAGGCTACATATGGATATACATATAAGCTGTATATGCTATATTTGTATTATTGAAGCTAAATTGCCTACTAGGTTCAGAATTACTTTGAGTAATTCTACTGTTGGAACGTGGGAAACTATTCATGAGAGATTGACATAAATATTGTATCTGTCTGCCATAGATAGCTGGCTCTACACTTCTTAATGATAGTATAGAGGAGTATCGACAATAATGCAATTACTATGACCTAGAATAGTGTGAGTATTGTTTGAGTATTACGAACAATGGGAAATTGAAGGTCCCGTATAAGATCATAACATCGTATATTTTAGTAAATTCAAGTTCGGAAAAAGAAACCTCGTCTAGTTCCGTATCTTCTCCAATCTACGAGTCGCAACAACTAAGTAGAAACAACTCTCTTTATTCAAAAGTAGCTTTTCTATATTATGTACTTATAGTGTAGCCGATTATATATAATACTTATACTCAGTTATACTTATAACTGGACGATTCACTTCTATTTTGTTATAAAAAATGTCATATAGTTGAAGAAATTAAGATGATTATAGATATTAGAATATATAATCATTAGACTATCAAATAAAACCAAGATATTTGAGTTCATAACTTGAAGGATGCAAAAAAAAACAAATAGAGTTCTTATCTTAGGTGAGAGTATAACATAATCTAAATGTCCAGTCCCAGTTTAATTGTATAGAAATTATTATTGTTGTACTCATATAATTATGGAGAAAAATTATATCCATTATAAATATGGGATCCTGAAATAAATTAAAATAATTTATATTCTTTAAATAATGTGTATTATTGTATATTATGAACTGTATGTAATGTATATTTGAAGTTGAGTCCAATGAACTGGGACTGTTTATTGCAGTGTTTTATTGACCGTTTTTACTTTCCTTGCCCTACTACCATAGGTAAGGAAAGTATTTCTTTTCAAAAAAATTAAGGTACCCTAATTTCAAGTTTTCTATACGTTTCAAGGTCCCCTGAGTCCAAAAACATGATTTTTGGGTGTTGGTCTGTGTGTGTATGTGTATGTGCATGTGCATGTGCATGTGCATGTGTATGTGTGTGTGTGTGTGTGGTGTGTGTGTGTGTGTGTGTGTGTGTGTGTGTGTGTGTGTGTGTGGTGGTGTGTGTGTGTGTGTGTGTGTGGTGGTGTGTGTGTGTGTGTGGTGTGTGTGTGTGTGTGTGTGTGTTGTGTGTGTGTGTGTGTATGTGTATGTGCATGTGCATGTGCATGTGTATGTGTGTGTGTGTGTTGTGTGTGTGTGTGTGTGTGTGTGTGTGTGTGTGTGTGTGGTGTGGTGTGTGTGTGTGTGTGTTGTGTGTGTGTGTGTGTGTGGTGTGTGTGTGTGGTGTGTGTGTGGTGTGTGGTGTGTGTGTGTGTGTATGTGTATGTGCATGTGCATGTGCATGTGCATGTGTATGTGTGTGTGTGTGTGTGTGTGTGGTGTGTGGTGTGTGTGTGTGTGGTGTGTGTGGTGTGTGTGTGTGTGTGTGTGTGTGTGTGTGTGTGTTGTGTGTGTGTGTGTTGTGTGTGTGTGTGTGTGTGTGTGTGTGTGTGTGGTGTGTGTGTGTGTGTGGTGTGTGTGTGTGTGTGGTGGTGTGTGTGTGTGTGTGTGTGTGTGTGGTGTGTGTGTGTGTGGTGTGGTGTGTGTGTGGTGTGTGTGTGTGTGTGTGTGTGTGTGTGTGTGTGTGGTGTGTGTGTGTGTGTGTGTGTGGTGTGTGTGTGTGTGTGTGTGTGTGTGTGGTGTGTGTGTGTGTGTGGTGTGTGTGTGTGTGTGTATGTCTGTGAACACGATAACTCCATTCCTAATCAACCGATTGACTTCAAATTTTCAACTTAAGGTCTTTATACCATGAGGATCCGACAATAAGAAACTCAATAAAATTGAATCCAAAATGGCGGATAATTACTAAAAAACCATGTTTTTTCACGGTTTTCTCGAAAATTGTCGAAAAATTTTTCTCGAAAATCCATGTTTTTCACGGTTTTCTCATTTCTGGGAAAATTGCAGGAGCTCTGTAATATTCTTGAGAAAAATGGCGGATAATCACTAAAAAATCATGTTATTCACAGTTTTCTCGAAAACGGCTGTAACGATTTTCTTCAAATTTATACCATGGATAGCTATTTATAAGCCCTATCAACTGACATGAGTCTCACTTCTCAGAAAATTGCAGGAGCTCCGTAATATTCTTGAGAAAAATGGCGGATAATTACTAAAAATCCATGTTTTTCACGATTTTCTCAGAAATAACTTGACCGATTTTTTCAAATTCATACCCTGTATAATTATTTATCAGCTCTATCAACTGGCATGAGTCTCCTTTCAGGGAAACTAATGGGGGGTCCACCCCCTCCTTGAGAAATGGACTTAGTAACCTCCTTCTCATGCATGAGGTAGGTAGGTAGCGCAGTTCATTAAAAGAACACATAGTCGAGATATTTCATCTGTAGAACTGCTGTTTTGACGACTTTAAAAAAAATCCATCGAATTTCACAATTTACACAAAGGAAAAAGTACTCTGAAAACAATAAATTAAAGATACACATAATATACAGAAGTCTGATCGTAGTTTCAAATATGAGCAAGGAAAGTAGTGTGAGTGTACCACACCAGATTTTTTAGTACTGCATTGTATTGTGTTGACTGGCCTATATGTCAAATTGTGATGTACTATTGAGGCTAATAAAGATATTCTATTCTATTCTATTAACCTGAGTGGATGTCATGTGCTGGTTGGAGAGGCGGGTGTCGCTGGCATAGATGCGTATCTCGTCCTGGTTGTCGGGCAGGTTGTAGCAGCCGGCGACAATGTGGTGGTGCCACCAGAGCAGGCCACCCGTCACCACCATGTCCTTCTCCTGCGTCTCGTTGCCGAACAGCTTCCATTTGCGCGTCAGCAGCGAGTAATGCGCCAGACCCGATCGCCCCGCCACCGCCACTCGACACCCTTCCCTGTCGATAGCCGTGTACTGCAACCACATACACATTCGTCATTATTACCCAAAGTAAATCAAACATTATTTGTTGTTGGTTATCCTTCTTGTTTTCACTATTATTATTACTATCGTATTTTAATATAACTTTAAAGAGAAAAAACACTCACATTCTTTGGTGTGGCGACGACCGTTTCGTGCTGGTAATGCACCTTTTCAAGCCTAACAGTAACTGAGTAACTCAGTGAGTAAATCAATTTTAGTATTGATAATTACCCAACGTAAATCAAACATCATTTTTTGTTGGTTATCCATCTTGTTTACACTATTATTATTACTATCGTATTTTAATATAACTAAAAATACGTATATATTACGTTATTATTACGTATATATTAAAATACGATAGTAACAAACATTATTATCAATATTAGAATTGATAGTATTTGTATATTACTATTTTTTGAAATCTATTAATAAAACACAATTATAATAATGTGATAATCTGTGCTGTTTTTTGGTACTGGATTGTAAATAGCAGTGAGTAATTCAAAAATGTGGAAGTAACACATAACCTACGACATAAGATACGACATATGGACTGTAGGATAAATTAGAATTGGAACCGTTTTGGGCTTAAGCCTGTTTTTTCTTCTTGTAATTTGACTGCAATCTAACACTTTGGTTATGAACAGTTCAATTCTAGCTTAAAGTTTGACACTAAAGGGGTATATCACTCCTCCACAGTCTAATTGAGCAATACCCATGCAATGTTACTTTCAGTACCACTCACTAACACTATGCTACATTTAAACGAGATATGTTTGCTTCTTCCTTTTTAGTCTCCTGACTGTAGTAGAGTTGTCAATGAGGTGTGGAGCTTGGATGTTCTGATGATTATGTAGTCTCTTCAAGGTTTCTGGAAGAGAAACATTTTTGAGTATTTAAAATCCAATTCTTTCTTTTTGGCAATTCTGCCAAATGATGACTTCAGCTACCTTCCATGACAGTGGCACATATTTCATCCTCAAAGCTGCATTTATGAGAACTGTGAGTTTCTTCAAAGCTCTATCTGGTAGTTTTTTCAGACCTCACCAGTAATGAAATCATATCCTGGAACTTTCTTACAGCTGGTTGTGTTGATGATACTTATGAGTTCATTTGTTATTAAGGCTGTAATCTCTCTCATATCCTGTGATATTCCCATCTTATCATCTTCTACACCACTTTGAAATTGATGAGGTTGAAGTACACTCTCCAGGTATTCTGCAAACCGTTTAGCTTTCTGTTCGTTATCCCTTGCCCACTCAACATCAATTCTTTTAATTGATGTTTCTTAAACTGAGGTCTTTTCAAAGTACTTTGTAGCTTTCCAGAGAGAATAATCAGAGTTCTTATCTGTAGCAAGGTTTCTGAGATATTCACTGATCATATCATTCTTGTAGCTACTGATGCATTCCTTCAGTTTCTTAGCAAGAAATTTCAGATGAGTTTTATCCACTAGTGCTTTTGTTTGCTCCCACTTTCTCCTCCCTTCCCTCTTCCCATAAGTTCCAATATGTGATGTGAACCAGAAGACCTTGTTCTCTGTGTTGAATGTGGAGTGCTGTCCCAGGCTGCTTCTTGGATGTCCCTTGTGAACTTTTCGACCTCAGAATCCAACTGATCACAGCTAGTAATTTCTAGCTCAAAATCTTATTTTAATTGCAGAAATTCTTGGAATTCTGTCCAGTCTGTTTGCCTATTCACTAGCTTCAAATCGCATTATGTCATCACCATGGTTTCACCAACATTGAGAATCGATGCAGTATGATCAGAGCTCAGGTCTTCACACTCTTCAATTTCCGTGTAGTTTATTGTTACATTCCTGATTACAAAGAAATCTATTAAATCTGGAAATTTATTGCTATCAGTTGACAAATATGTGGGTCTATTTGAAGACATTACTGAGCATTGCCTATTATTTATAGCGTGTAATAGCTGTCTTGAGCCCCAACTTATATATTTTGCATCGAAGTCCCCACCTATGATGAATCTGTTTCCTAGGTGGTCGAATAAATTCTTGTTAACTTCATTGGTTATTTTGTGTCTTGGAGGGCTGTAAATGGCTGCTACCGTAAATTGAAATCTTCTAGTTTCCACTGTTACTGTTGTCACGTGCATTTCTTCTGTTTGAATAGGTAAGTTTTCATAATTGTTTAGACCTTCTCTGATTATTATTGCACTTACATCTCTAACTGTATTTTGAGGATGAGAAGTATGATACAATTTGTAACCTCTGAATCTCAGGTATGAGAGGGCTGTGAAGTCAGTCTCAAAGCTTAAACATACATCTATTTTCTTAATTTGAAGTACTGCTAACATTTCTACTTGTCTCTGTTGCAGACCATTGGCATTCCACGTCATTATTCTCAATTGCTGGTTCATTTCTTCTTAGAGATTGAATGACTTTGGTTTTTTTCTATTTCTCTTAGGGCCGGTTGCCGAGCTCGGGATCTATAAGTTCTGGACTTAGAGAGTCCAGGACTGAAATAAGCTCTCGGGTTTAAACTTTCAACTTTCTGAGTCACGGGTTTATGATCTAAACTCCGGGGTTGAGTTCTCGAATTAAGAGTCCAGGACTTTAAGGCAGTAAATATGAGGGAAATTCTCAATATTTTGCTGTTGTATTGTTGTCATTAGCAAAACAGCTGATTGCAGCGGATAATTCAAATGCTCTCCAAACTGTTTTGTGAAAATAGGTTTCGATTTCTTTGTATTGTGTAGATCTACAAATTCACAGCAAAACCTAACCTTTTGAAATATGAATAAAAAAATAAGCATAACATTTTATGTTATGCTATTATTTATCATTGATCCTTGCCATTGATTTTGGAATAAAAATTTTAGTATGTTTTGAAAAAAAAACTGGAATAATAATTTATTATTGTTATGTTGAATATGCCATTGATTAATAGTATTCACATTGGGAGATGTGATGATGGCCATTCCAAGGCAACCCTTGTATTATTTTCCTTAAACATTTCTAGGTTATATCATAGTCGTAAAATAAGGTTAGTTTTTTACGCATAATATTATGAAGAACTTTATACCAAAATAAACTTGCAAACTATAAATTATGAATTTAGATGGACTAATTCAAATAATTTAGGTATTCCATGACATTTATTTGTCCATTCATCTACTCCAAAACAATAACTGAATTGTGTTTGCTCAGTCAAGTCTAGAACTTAAATTTTATACCCTACCCCAGTCGAGGGTTTAAAATTACGCTGGTTTAAGTTCTGGACTTGACGATTTTTGATAAATCCTCGACTCGGAAAGAGGCGAGAATCTAATTCAAGTCCTGGACTTATAAGCCCTTCACTCAGAAAGCGAAATTATAAACTCCAGGGTCTAACGTGATCTCTAAACTCCAGGGTCTATTTGAGTCCTCGACTACGTTAACGCTCTGACTCGGAAAGCCAATTTTCTGACTCCAGAGTTTAAAGCCGGTTAAAGTCTAGAGTTAGAGTTAAAGTTAGAGTTTAAAGTCTAGAACTTAGCTAAATCCCGAGCTCGGGATTTAGTCTTTCCTCAAATACAGTCATCATTGACTCCTGTTTTACAAGCTTTTCCAGGATGATGTTTAGGATACCACTCATATTTCCTTGTTGTGTTTCCTTCTTCTTTAAAGACACTGCTTCAGAGTAGCTCTTATTTGGAATTGTGATAGAGGAGGTTCTGCTCTTGGATGCTCCGTTTGCAATCTGGTTGTTTGATCCCTTCTGCTTCTCCTTTTCAGACTTCTTGTTGAATTTCTTTTCTTCAACAATCTTCTGAACATTGGTTTTCCGTTGTTTCTGATTTTTTATTTTCTGTAGCTCTACAACTACAGTACATCCTCTGTAGTTTGGGTGCTTTCCTCCACAGTGGACGCATTTTGGCTCTGACTCCTTCGGTTTTGTGCAGCTGATTGTGCTGTGCTTCCAAGAACACTTCACACATCTTGGCTCTATGTTGCAATTCTTAAGCCTGTGATATTTTTCTGGAGGTAATGTTATGTAAAATGATTGAATGAATAATTAATAATAAGCTACACATTAAGGTGAAATAAAAGCGATAATGTCATTTCCACATCATTTATCTGAGCCAAACCTAAGTTTGAATGCACTTAAGGAATCATCAGTGGTCGTGGCATCATCACTGTCTAATCCAAGTCTAACCAAAGAAGACCACTGATTATGATGCCCTGATTATAAGTGCATTGAAACATTTGTTTGTCTAAAATGAATGATGTGGGACTGACAATATCGCTTTTATATCACCTTAATATGGAGAAATTCCACAATATCTCTGTTCATAGAGTAAAAATAGTAAAAAGTTACACATTATTTGAATTTAAAAATACTTTGTTTTCATGATTATCATCATTTTTCTTATTTCTCAAATTTTATTATTGAAAGTTATTGAAATTTTTGCCGTTAGTTGATTTTATTGGGATACAAGTTCAAGAAAGAATCAGCAGGATAAACCCAGAACTGTTTCTCTCCCGAATGTTTCGAGATATCAAAGTCCTAATTAATTGCTATCAAGAACCCTGAATACTTCTGCTACAGCAAATATTGTAACAAATGGGAAAACGGCTATAGTGAGTACATTTTAAACTGTCATCTAGAAAGAATTGATGATATTCATGTATTTAAAACAACAATCTTTGAACAACAATTGGATTATTTCTCTTTTCAAGGAATGTACGATAAACAACAATAATTGGATTTTTCAAGGAATAGTCGAACTACACATGTTCAAGATATCGAGGATTATGTGCGAGTATTAGATAAAATAACTTTAAAAAACACTTTTACCAAGTTCCTTATATTATTTTGAATATCTAAAATTATTCGGAATTTTAAAATAGTCAACCAAGTACAAATAGACAACCTAAATACGAGCTCAAAGTCTACCAAGTAGCATTTACATCTTCTTTCCAAATGCCTTACACTAATGCTAGGTTGTTGACACAGTAATTGACTGATTTAACATAAATTCACATGGTTTTTTATGTAACTACGCCTATGAACCTTTCACTAGAGCACAGCAGTGAATCGATATCAAGTTAAGCACTTACTTTGATAGGCCAATTTGTAGCTGAATAGGTCGAAGGAATTAAAATAACAATCCATGCTTTGCTTTCAACAAGAGACGTTGATACAGCAGGCTGTGGACTGGGTGAATCAGTCGGGTCTTTGATCTGATAGACCTTGGTTAGCCCAGCTCCTAAATTCACGTATATTCTATCTTCTCCCTGTAGATACAAGTGGGCTTGATGGCTCTGGAATAGAAAAAATATGAACATAATTATTGATTCTCAAGTCAAGAAGTAGGATGGAAGAGAAAGAGAAGGAGCTAGCAACTGCGGGTAGATTATACAGAATTTCAAGAATAAAATAATTCATTGTAATGTTATCGTTTATTGGAAGGTAATATTAACGACATATAGATTAACAACAATAGATGTATACTTTTAAAGCTCCAATCCAATCCCTGACTGATAGAGAATTAGAAAGCCTGGATTATAGGAAAAACTAATTTCACACACCAAATAGATAAAATATTATGGTATAGCTCCACGTATTATCAAAGTCAAATACAGTATAATGGAAGCGTTTTTCTACAGGACAGCTGTTTACAGCTTCATTTCCATAAAAGAGATCAGAGACTTCAAATCATGAGTTCCCTAACTTATTCAACTTATTAGTTAACTTTGTTCTTTTTCGTTAACTTATTTGAAATTAAGCTAACATATTAACAGCATGTCAATACTACATTGCAAATACTACAATATTACTTTGGATATAATGTAGACAAATTGTTTTATAAACTAAACAAATAGGGAAGTAGGAATAGTGTTACCATTAGATGAGTAACTTCATAGTTCAGCAAATGATTTTTCTATTATTATCAATGCTAGTTATTGAATTTTACAGAACAGAATTACAATAGAGTTATAATTGAAATTATCAAGTAAAAAAGATAAAAAGATTTAAATTATAAACTTACCATACAAGGATTAACAGTTAAGGCACTTTTGACAAATCCAAGCTGAATTAGAGAGTCCTCGTTCAAGTTTCTATTAATATTAGAATTGCTATTATTTTGACTATTGCAATTATTATTATTATTAGCGTTACTATTATGTACATAATTGTCTCCACAGCCACCTTTCTTCACCATCCACAATTGATATCCTTCAGATGACCATTCCTTGAAACAAAAACCAGACCAAGTCTCATTAATTAGAACCGAAATACAATTTAAACGAACAAACAATTTTATAGTGATGATAATAATTATACTAAAGATTATTTAAGTATTATTATGACATTATATTCATAATAGCATTTATTTATATGATTGTTAATGAAATTTCGGCTTTTTATCTCAGCTCTTAATTTAAGAATAAAAATCATTATCAAATATAACTCTCAAGTTACAGAAATGCTTTTTAAAAAATGATCTTACTGTAATTTATGATACTGAAGTTGAAGCTACCTACAAGCACTGCACACAATAAAATAGCCATACGAAAATTTGTAATAATTATAAACGTTTCATCTACTTCACCCTGACTGGACAAGTATATGAATGAAAATTGAGGAACAGTTGTCTGTTGGTCCTTCCCCAATTATTTTAATGAATAGTGATGTATCTTGAATAAATAAATTAATTATGAATTAACATGTTAAACTGTTACCTGATTTCCTCATTCGTTCAGATGATTATCTACGATAAAGAACAAATGAGTAGATTCTTACATCACAAGGTATGTAGAAAGTACACCAATGTTACTAATGGAGCGGCCATATTGAGTCTCAAATCGTCGGCACATATCCAATCTAGTTCGAACAACCTTATCTCTAGAGATCTTGAATATCTTAGTTTGCAGCACACAGCTTTATAGCCACCAATGTTATTTCAATTGAACAATACGAGCACACGGTTGCCATTTTTTAAGGATTGTATCAAAAAGAAAAAATTACAATAATTATTTCACAAGCTCTCTGAATTCTGTGAAATCTGGCAGCGCTGTACTCCATAAGACTAATGCTGCAAACTAAGGTTTGCACAGACTATAGTATACTAAAATAATAAGTAAACATACCTCCCAACAAGACTCAATAGGCTATATATTGTGTCCGCAATATATTGTATAACAGCTGCAATTCATCATGGGATCGTATCCTAACCTCTTTCTATAAACTTTTCACACAGCGAATATGTTTAAGCTCGAATATAAGTAGCGCAAGACGAGGTTGCACCTGACTGCCACATGAAACCAGGGACCATGTGCTTGTTCGTTTCCTATAACAGTAACTTGGCGGGCTGATGACTGACCATGGCAGTGACATTGATAGGATTGTGTGAGGCGAGCTCGACATGCAGGCCGTAGTCCCAGGCGAGGCTGCAGACGAGCAGCGACCCGAAGGTGGACCAGAGCGAGAAGCCACCCGAGGTCCAGGCCATGGCGACCGCGCACCCGTCGGGCGTCCACCTGAGGCAGGCCACGGCACCCACCTGTCCTGGGTACACCTGCGCCGAAACTACCATCTCGTGCGTCAGCTCCAGCCCTCCTGACACCTCGTCTATCTCGTATACTGCCGCCTGCGAACTGTGCAACGCAACGAAACCTTTCAACTCTCTTCAAAATTCACATTCAAACACAATGATTATAATAACGATAAAAATTACTATTTCTTTGTGATTGTAATTGTTTGATTGACATGATAAATTTGAATTTGATTATTCTTAGTGATGGAAATGGTGCCGGCCAGGATAGCCGAGACGACCAGTGCGTTGCACACTTCAGTCTGATAATGCTGACATTCAATGCTAATTCTCTAAGCATTTGTCGTGAGTTCGCATCAAATTGAATTTTATCTCCAATACATACAAAAAACCAATTACATAGATATATGTGACAACAACAAATGAACGGAAAGAAAACAACAAAATATAAAGCATAATAGAGTTCCGCCTAATCCCATCGAATAGACATGTACGTTTTATCATCTCATCAAATCACCTACGCATTTCCCATTACCCACGTTTCGAGGTCTGACAACAATCGACGATCTAGCCGCTATGATCGCAGGGCTTTTGTTGAGGATAACAAGCTGTTCAGCTCTGTGCAAATCACACCTCTACCGCTTGTCTGTGTCTAATCATATGTAATCGGAGGTTGAAAAGAATGATCCCCGTATTTCTGTCATACTAGAAAGTGTTTTGAAAATAGTAGAGTACTCACTTTTTCCTACCAAATGTGATGAGCCTGTATTTGTGATTGACAGTACAACATGTGGCATCATCAATGTTCTGCGCCCATATGCCTTGTACTTGCTAGAAGAAATAATACAAAATCATAGCCATGCAGGTTGTAACTTGCAAGTATAATAAAAAAATCCTAATATCATTTAGTTTAGAAGAATTATAAATTATGATCAATTGTGCAATGAAAATTTCATATCTTCACCAATCAAACGATTCAAAATATTCACACAGGACATATTTCTATCAAATATCAATAAAGTCAGTTACACGCACAGAGGTTTTTGGACGTTCGATTTTTGGCCGTCCAAGAGAATTGCATCAGATTAAACGGAACTTGACCAACATCATTTGTTTAATCTAATAGAATTTATAAGAACGGCAAAAATCGATGTGTGTGTAACTAGCCTAACATACAAATTTTAATACAGACTGATTTGAAATCTATTTATAGGATTCACAGAAGACAGCAATATTAGTTTTAATGCAATTATGATACACTTATAACAGTTAAAATAGTGACCCCAATAGTAATTGAATTCAATTTATATAAACATTAGGACCATATAAACATTTTGAGAATATTGATCGAAGAGCCAGAAACACAGTCCTAAAATGTAGTATTCAAATCCAATCGAAACATAAAAATGCATGTAAAAATCTAAGAAGAGATGAAAAAGAAACTATTGAAAATATTGAATAACCATACATAAGTCATCGAGTACTGAAATTTAGAAATGAGATGATGTTCAATACATCAAAATTATTTTGAAACAAATTAAACTAATAGAACTTAGCAAATTGATAAATAGTAATAAGAGGCATCAAAATCCACTGTGTACTCACATTCGGGTCGAACATTAGATTGGAAGACGTCAGAAAAGCAGCCCTTCCATCATTGAGCACAATTGCGAATCCTCCAATAAGAGGTGAGTATTCCATATCAATTATATAAGTATTATTTTCTACGATTGGCACAGCTGCAAAATGAAAATCACCACAATGTGAATCTCAATGTCATGGAGAAATATTTTGTATGCTAATACAGTAAGCTTATCTATAAGGATCTATAACAAAATCAGGAATAATATAGTCGGCGCTGAGACCGGCTGGAAACCGGTTAACTCTGATTTTTGCCAAATTTTCATTTCAGGGAGTAACTTACAGAATCCCCATAGGTATACAGGTGTTGTTGGCGTACCAATTAGACTTATTGGTAATGGAATTTTTTTAACATTATAACTCACACATACGCGACTCAGGTCGAGAAGAGACTCGACTCTAGTCGAGCGCGTGTGTTTTCAAATGGTGATGTCGCGGAGACTAGAATCGACTGGTCTGAGTGTCACCATTTGGAAACACATGCTCTCGACTAGAGTCGCGTAAGTGTGAAATGAGCCTTAGGCTTACAATATTTCTTGCCAACGAAGATATTGTGCAATCCATATTATATTTTAATTAAGGCTAGTTTAGATAATAAACTCAATGTTCAAATGTGAAATATATAAAATATGGAATATTATTCTCAACAAGCTTCAAGCGCTGTCTAAACTTTGTTAGAACAGCCGCTAACGTCACGTCTCACCGGACATATTCGTCTGTCAGGCGAACCGTCTTCTGTAAAAGCTTACCTGCAGATAATGCAGAATGCATTCTGCATCTGCAAAGAATGCAGATAATCACGGGAAATCAATTATCTCAATAATCATTGATCGGGAAGAGTTCTATTATATGTCACTCGATTCCTTACACTATGGACTACAATATTGGTTATATTCATTTTTTCAATAAAACGAACTGTTTTCTTGATAAAATAATATATATTTAAAAATTTAGGGGTTCTTCGATTTGATTTTTCTGTTTTCTCCGATTAATTTCAAAGCAAGTAATTTTAAAGAAAAATTAGTCAAATAATTAATGTAGCTACTTTCGTTTCAAATCCATTGATGTATATTGTTATGTATTTGCGATTCAATTTGATGCTGTGGAAGGGGAAACAGCCGACGCGGCTGACTCCCTTCACCATAGTAAACAGAATAGTACTGCTTTCTACATTGCATCTCATTTACACTATGGCGCTCGAAACAATTAATTTTGTCTATTTTTTTGACATGCGCTGAATCTATATTTTAACTTTTCAATACTCTAAAAAAATATTATAATTTTCTTGATTCAACTACGCTGATGATAGAAATCAGGATTTCGTTGTCTGATCACAGAATTTATTATATTAATTTGAAGTGTGCCTTCTCAATACGAGTCAGAGGAATCACAATTTGTTAACTCGTGTTTCAGATATTAATGGTTTCCAATGAAGTTTGATGATGTGTCCGACTCCTTCATCTTATCTTTATTTTGTGAAAATAAAGCTTCAACATTCCTTTTCATAGCTTATTTGTGTTTTTTCTTGTTTGATTACTCTTTATAATTTAAATATTTGATAATGGAATGAATATCATGAGATCATGTGAACAAAGAAAATAAAAGGGTAGGCCTACCTGTGATACTATATGATAACACTGTACTCCTGATAAGTTGAAAATATTGAATAACCATACATAAGTCATCGAGTACTGAAATTTAGAAATGAGATGATGTTCAATACATCAAAATTATTTTGAAACAAATTAAACTAATTTGTTGCAATTACTCCTAATCACATGATAGTAAGTAATAGAACTTAGCAAATTGATAAATAGTAATAAGAGGCATCAAAATCCACTGTGTACTCACATTCGGGTCGAACATTAGATTGGAAGACGTCAGAAAAGCAGCCCTTCCATCATTGAGCACAATTGCGAATCCTCCAATAAGAGGTGAGTATTCCATATCAATTATATAAGTATTATTTTCTACGATTGGCACAGCTGCAAAATGAAAATCACCACAATGTGAATCTCAATGTCATGGAGAAATATTTTGTATGCTAATACAGTAAGCTTATCTATAAGGATCTATAACAAAATCAGGAATAATATAGTCGGCGCTGAGACCGGCTGGAAACCGGTTAACTCTGATTTTTGCCAAATTTTCATTTCAGGGAGTAACTTACAGAATCCCCATAGGTATACAGGTGTTGTTGGCGTACCAATTAGACTTATTGGTAATGGAATTTTTTTAACATTATAACTCACACATACGCGACTCAGGTCGAGAAGAGACTCGACTCTAGTCGAGCGCGTGTGTTTTCAAATGGTGATGTCGCGGAGACTAGAATCGACTGGTCTGAGTGTCACCATTTGGAAACACATGCTCTCGACTAGAGTCGCGTAAGTGTGAAATGAGCCTTAGGCTTACAATATTTCTTGCCAACGAAGATATTGTGCAATCCATATTATATTTTAATTAAGGCTAGTTTAGATAATAAACTCAATGTTCAAATGTGAAATATATAAAATATGGAATATTATTCTCAACAAGCTTCAAGCGCTGTCTAAACTTTGTTAGAACAGCCGCTAACGTCACGTCTCACCGGACATATTCGTCTGTCAGGCGAACCGTCTTCTGTAAAAGCTTACCTGCAGATAATGCAGAATGCATTCTGCATCTGCAAAGAATGCAGATAATCACGGGAAATCAATTATCTCAATAATCATTGATCGGGAAGAGTTCTATTATATGTCACTCGATTCCTTACACTATGGACTACAATATTGGTTATATTCATTTTTTCAATAAAACGAACTGTTTTCTTGATAAAATAATATATATTTAAAAATTTAGGGGTTCTTCGATTTGATTTTTCTGTTTTCTCCGATTAATTTCAAAGCAAGTAATTTTAAAGAAAAATTAGTCAAATAATTAATGTAGCTACTTTCGTTTCAAATCCATTGATGTATATTGTTATGTATTTGCGATTCAATTTGATGCTGTGGAAGGGGAAACAGCCGACGCGGCTGACTCCCTTCACCATAGTAAACAGAATAGTACTGCTTTCTACATTGCATCTCATTTACACTATGGCGCTCGAAACAATTAATTTTGTCTATTTTTTGACATGCGCTGAATCTATATTTTAACTTTTCAATACTCTAAAAAAATATTATAATTTTCTTGATTCAACTACGCTGATGATAGAAATCAGGATTTCGTTGTCTGATCACAGAATTTATTATATTAATTTGAAGTGTGCCTTCTCAATACGAGTCAGAGGAATCACAATTTGTTAACTCGTGTTTCAGATATTAATGGTTTCCAATGAAGTTTGATGATGTGTCCGACTCCTTCATCTTATCTTTATTTTGTGAAAATAAAGCTTCAACATTCCTTTTCATAGCTTATTTGTGTTTTTTCTTGTTTGATTACTCTTTATAATTTAAATATTTGATAATGGAATGAATATCATGAGATCATGTGAACAAAGAAAATAAAAGGGTAGGCCTACCTGTGATACTATATGATAACACTGTACTCCTGATAAGTTGAAAATTTTCAAGCTGAAAGTAGATTAATTTGTTGCTCATTCAGTTAAAATATTAACAAATGTTACCAAATATTACCAATATTATCACATACAGTGAGAACAAATTATTCTGAAGCTTTCTATTCTCACTGAACATTAAGAGTGCAATACCAAGCCAGGATTGCAGTTCCGTTTACAATCAGAGCATTCAAAATGATGCTATGAAAATTTAACTATGGATTATCCCCATCTCACAATTTCCCTATTTATCCTTATCGTGATTTAGAATAAAGTAGCTAATGTCTGTAATCACAAAAATGAATGTACAGTACCTATAATAAATATTACAAATAACACAATTTCTAGTAATAATGCAACTTTTTCTAGGTACGAATTTCAAGGCTCTCAAAATGACTTTTTATCTATCACAGGCAGAAATTCCAATGATCATCATAATAGTAATTTAATGAGAATTGTTTGTATTGTAATTTGTTCGACGTAAGATAAGCTACATCCTTAAGGTAATCAACTAATCTAGGATTATCATGTTAATGAATGAAAGCGAGACTGTGATAAGAGATTAGACAAACTGAAATATAAAAATTGTATACAATGCATATTTCTGATCAACTCAAATTAAAAATGATAGTATCAAGCCGAAGTGAATTGAGCAACTGAATTTCAAAGTTACTATCCACTGTTCAAATTTCACTGTGATTTCCTTTTACTTTCAAATGGATGAAATTGCTTGATTTTTCAATGTAACAATTATTGTAAAAAAAACCAATAGAATTTTAACGTCATCCATATAGAATTTAAATTTGAAATTTATAACAAACTTGATTGTTAATTCTTGAGACAATAGTGATGAATTGCAAACAGTGCATGTAAGATACAAAGCGATACAATGAAAAACAATATCGATTAATTTAATAATGCTGGACTTATCAAATTCATAGGCCTATAGCCCTTTGAAGCTTAAAGAATGTAAAACCAACATTTTCAATTTTCTCTACTGGAGCAAAACATCGATAGAAAATAAAGAAGAGTTCATTATAACCACAAAATACTTGTACTAGAATTCACTTGAACTAACTCACTTCAACCCTTCAACAATAACAATGAACTAGAGTGATATAATTATAAAATTGAGAAACAGGTACATTTTTCAAAGAACATCACCCAACTAAATCTGTGAATGCCAAGTCATAAGAAATAATGTTCAATACTTCAATAGATTCAATTTGAATGCTTCAACATATAAATAGAAATTGATCTATAGTCCAGTCAAAAGGTCGTTTTTCAGGAAACAGCCCCGAAAGAATTTTTTTCGACGGTTCGATATGTATTTTGGGGCGCTAAATTCGAATCTGAATAAGATTCCCAATAAATTGAGTGGTCGCGCAGGATTCTACCATTCTTGGTTCCGGAGCTACACATTTTCAAAAAGGGGTATTTCTTAAGGGGTTTTCAAAATTATGCAAACCTACCACTTCTACCCTAAACAACATGGATATTTTTTACCTAATATAGATAAAAAACCACACATCACGTGAAAGAACAATTCATTATGAACAGGATTACTTAGGAATTTTCAAATTTAGAAGTGCGGGGAGGGGGGATATACCCAAAAATAAAAAATCATGTCCTACAGACAAAATACAAATTTTTCATTATAATACCTTTTCAAGGCCTTCCTAACAAAAAAATACATATTTCGGCTAAAATCATCTCTCGCGAGTTATTTTCTATGAGAATAACCCGTTAGAAACATTTAATTTCAGTATTTCCTAGTGGGGGGTACGTCATAAGGATACGTCAATGATCAAAACTTTGAACACTTATTGACAGAATAATAACAGATCAATAACTTTTGACAGAATAATCAGATCTCCTCGTACTACAGCTCATTCTTCTCAGCTCATCAAGGCGATTCAAAATCATAATTGGAATTTGATGAAAAAAAAATCCACTTTTAGTGTATTTTAGCCCCTATTTAAATACACAGAAAAATTGTCAATTTCTATATTCAAAACTGCGTATCTCGGTAACCCGAAATGATAAAAAATGATACTTGGTCTTGATTTAAAGAACAGAATTTCCTCTTTCATGTGAGGTAAATTAATTTTGTGAAAATATAATCGTGAGGTAAGATATGTTTGATTCAAAAAATCAAGAAATTTTCGATATTTTCCTCATTTTTACAGTCTCGACAGTTTTTCGATAATAAACAGTCATGCGAGATGGGTTTAAGGCAACGTAGCTTATAGAACATGTAATTCTCTTTCATTTGAGACTAATCGCAAGTTTCTATCATGTACATTACTCGTTTTAGAGACTCTTGAATAACAGTAAAATATTGAAGAAAACATGAGATAATGAAAATTATAATTTTTTCAATCAGCTGTAACTTTTGAACGGTACTGAAATCAGGAAAACGAATCATGGGAGCGAAAAGAGGAGTAAATTCTCTACAACCTCGACTACTTTTTCGATTTTTTAACTGAAGTGTTTCACAAGATACGCAACTTTGAATATATGCGAAAAAATTTGATACGTTAACATTTCCACAGTCTCGTATATACGGACTGTATTCCCACACAGGCACTCGCATCTTCCATTATCGACAGACGACAAAACTATCAGCTGTTTTTCAAAGGATGAATAAATACTAGTAGTTCTGTGAACAGTAGACCTCACGCAGTATTCTCATCCACAAGTACCTGATGTCACTCTTGTTTTAAATGTTAAACTCAGTCCACGTTTAAATTTGTATTCCATATGATATAATTCATCCAGTTCCGTGATAATCTTTCTATCTGATGAAATAGTTATTTGTATATCAAGAGTGAAAAGTACGACTTTTTCTCCCTGTGGGAAAAAGTTTGAAGCCCGAGGCGAAGCCGAGGGTAACAAATTTCCTGAGGGAGAAAAAGTATTTTTCGCTCGTGATGTACACAACATTTTTCCTCCATCTACATTTTTTTATAGAAAATGCAAATAAAATCATTTTAAAAACTTACGTATTGGTGACAATGTTTCCTAACAACATAACCTAAAATCTAAAACCTAAAAACCGGTCGGCTGATTGGCACTGCCGATTACGCTATCTATCGGCAAAAGTTGTAACAATTATATCAGCTGAGCGGCTACCAAAAATGGCTGACTCCAGATCACGCGTTTCAGATTTGAATTGCAGATCAAAAATATTTCTTGGCTGGTATTTTGAATAGAATAAAATATTTTTAAAATTGTTTAAATTTTTATCGTCTACAAAATAAGAATATAATATCATACAAACATATATTTCATGAGTTGTTCAAATTTCTTGTTGTGGTATTGAATTCAGTTGACTCAATGACAGACACCTCTATTACACTTTCTCATCTGAGCTTAGACCTTCTAACCTATTACAATGTGAGTTTTTGAATTAGAGATGCTTCCTATGTTATTTAAATGGAGTCACTTTTACTCCCTAGGGAGTTTTTCAGTTTTTTACTACCGAGAGCGAAAAAGTGACACTTTAGTATTATGTTTCAGGGAGTAAAGTGAGTACTTTAGACAGTAGCTGGAGGAAAAATAATTTTTACTATCAAAAATATTATAATTTCTCCAGCATTATTTAGTTCATTTGTTTAATCACCTATTAAATTGTTTTTTTTCGAATGTGAGAATATTGATACTGATGGGCACGCATAATAATACCATGACTGCAAAACAAAATATTGAAACCAAAAACCTTAAAGCTACGATTAAACCAAAGTTATTAACAAAATGTTAATAACTCAATCCTTATAGATTATATTAGATTGAACATAACTTATCATACACATGATGAAGATGTGTGTTTGTCAACTTCCGTTCAATCTAATAGATATAAGTATTAAGTTATTAACATTTTGGTAATAACTTTGGTGTAAACCCAGCTTAAAGATGCATACCTCTTTATGGTCTTTGATTGAAACTATAGACCTTATACAAATATAGTAATAGACTGGCTTCTCCACACATCTGTGTAATCACTTATCAGCTGATTTATGATGAATAATTCTATAGTCTGATTCTTACTCTAATATTGGCGTATGAAGGAGGCTCCTTTTTCCTTTTATATTATCCTTGAGATGCAAAATTTCCAAAAACCTTGTATATACGTCGAAGCGCAATTTAAAAAGGAACATACCTGTCAAATTTCATGAAAATCTATTACCGCGTTTCGCCGTAAATGCGCAACATAAAAACATTTAAACATTTAAACATGTAAACATTAAGAGAAATGCCAAACCGTCTACTTGAATCTTAGACCTCACTTCGCTAGGTCTATTATTCTTTTTATGTCCTTCAGCGAGTTTTCCTAGGAATGCAATCGAATTTTCATATCAAGAACCTCCTATATTGCAAATTTAATCAAAACCGTTAGAGCCCCGTTTCAAGATCCGTTGGACATACATAAATAAATACATACAGAAATTGCTCGCATAATATAATCTATATATATAAAAGCGAAATGGCACTCACTCACTCGCAGAACTAAAAATCTACCGGACCAAAAACGTTCAAATTTGGTAGGTATGTTCAGTTGGCCCTTTAGAGGCGCACTAAGAAATCTTTTGGCAATATTTCAACTCTAAGGGTGGTTTTTAAGGGTTTAAAGTTCGTCTTTTAGCATGTATATTCTTCTTATTCTCTTAATTATAATTGAAAAATGTCCATACCATATGTTAATATAGAACTATAATCTAGAGAGAGTACCTCTTCGAAACAGTTGTTAACTGGTAACAGAATTAATAATTTTGTCAGGCTGGCATTAAGTTGAGTTGCCTTTGTTAGGTTGGCACCAAGTTGAAGATTGAAATGCATTTATCGCGGAAAAATTTATTGGGCACTGCTACTTCAATCAGAGCTATTCCTCGCTTCGCTCGCCATATCCGTTTAGTCAGAACCCCCGACTGGATCGTCCTAACATATGATAAAAATGCTGAGAAAAATACATGCGAGCGAAGCGAGCCTGCTGATCTCATTCTTGGACGATCCAGTCGGGGGTCCAGGGGGCGGAGCCCCCTGGCTAGACGGATATGGCGAGCGAAGCGAGCCTTACGGCTAGTAGGATATATTACTTTAGATGGTTCAGACGCTAGAATATGGCTAGCTATTATGAGATTCAGGTTATAAAGTCATCATCTGATTTGCTGATTTGAGCATTTGTCTATCATTTGGCAAATCAGATTGCTCTATCCTTTTCCAATCCCGTTTTCAGACTACCAAAAACCGAAATTTACAACCAAAATAATATTTAATCTTAATTATGAAAATTTACTATTAAATCATGAAAAAATATTTTTTCTTGGCGAATAAAATATGTTTGAGATAGAATTAGTTATTATTAACAACAATTATAATATCAGATCAGATTCACCGGGGTAACTTGAATCACACCTGCCTGATACAGAAAGCAGTGGAAACAGAAAAGTTCAAGTTATAAATCCCACTTTGGTGAAATGTACATGTTTGTATGGTTGACTGCTCTCTCAGCTAGTTTGAAACAGATGGCGAGAGGAACACATTTTCCTCTACCACTCACGCCGCTGCGATTGGATCAATGAGCCTTATTTTTGTGAATGAAATACTTCTAGTTATTAGCTGAGTTAATGACACTGGCGATCTTACCCTTAGCAACCTGTTGATCGATGCAAAACGGTATTCGCCGGAGATCGAGGCAGTAGTCCCTGTTCTCGGTGCCATCCCAGCGATAGCGGACGACGTGACCCCGTGTCGTAGCCAGCATCAGCTCGTCCCTGATGCACACCATACTCAGAATGCCACCGCCAACCGCCACCTCATCTTCCTCAAATATCCAATTCAAATTATCTATATTATTATTATTATTATCGAAATCTGACACAAATCACTTTACACATTTTGACTTTATTGTTGTATAAATTGAAAAAAATACAATTTTGAGCTAATTCCTATTGTTCTTTACTGCAAAAATGCAATGTACTATCTGTAATAAACAAATAAATGAGAAAGTTCAAAATACAACATGGTACACATACCCATTGAATGAAAGCTAGTAATTGCTAGTTCCAAGTAATTTTTAAGCAAATTCTAGGATTTGAGTCAGCTGTATAATCTTATTCGTATAGCAAAAACCAATGTACCTAGAATACAATGTATTCTAGGTACATTGACTAGAGCCAATGACCAGCTGCTAGTCACTAGATTCTAGTTTTTATTCAATCGGCCCAATTGTAGCACTAATAATTCATTCATTAGCGCGAATAAAGAAGGTGTTACACATTATCTGGAGAGACAGAATGTGGGCTTTTAATCTACAGAATGATAGCCTCGTGATTTGAACTAGTCAATAAGTATAAAAGAGGAAAGAAAAGTACATAAGTATTTGGTTTGATATAGATGTCTTCATGCTGCAGCTTGATATTAATATAAATGGGTATACTTGACAGTAATAAAACATCTGGATTATAATATCAACTATCTAGATTCTAATAAAGTATTTCAATAGGGCTACTTGAATTATTAATTAATAACAAATAAGTTCATAGTATCCCTTTTTCAAAACGTTTTTATATAAGACACAACTAGTTTCGGCTTTCAAGCCATTTACAAGTTGTGTAAACGATTTCTAGCAATATAAACAGTAATTGCTTTCTTTCTTAGTATTAAGCATGAGATTAATTTGAGGACTTTATATAAAATGCTATTTCAAATGAAAAAGGTTGATGCAACAGTAACATTTTTCTGCTGATAGTGATGTAAAGAAAATGTGCTTCATGTTTGAGCATTTTTGATGGCGAGGATAAGGCTAGTTTCACACTCATTCGGTTCGTTTCGTTTTCGGTTCGTTTTCGGCAAATTCCGATGTGTGAAACGGTAATTCGGTACCGAATAGAAACCGCATAGAACCGAACGCCCACTTGACTCTAATAAATTCCATCAGGTTTCAATTCTTTGCTAGCGAGAGGCTACTTTCACACACTTTCGGTTCGGTTCGTTTCGTTTTCGGCAAATTCCGATAAGTGTGAAACGATGATTCGGTTTGAATTCGGTACCGAATAGAAACCGCATAGCACCGAACGCCCCCTCGACACGAATAGGTTTCATCATATTCGAATTCGTTGCTAGGGAAACAGGAAAAAGCAAAGTCTTTTACACACGCTTGCCTTTTTTGTTTTTATTTTAACCTGATATATTGATTATCTGTTTCAAAATTTTCCAAGTCAAAATCATATGGTCAATTTATTTCTGTTAGTTCACTGGAACATTTTTTTCTCAATGAATAGTTTGCTAAAAAAATATGAAAGATATAAATTAAAACTCAGGGAGAATTTTTATTTTTTCATTTTTTTCCACGAATATTACATGATTTCATCAATGGAGAGAAGAGATGAAGTTTATATACCATGTGTCAAAACAAGGAACAAATTTTTAATTTAAAAAAATAATCTCTCTGAACATCCAAAATTAACATAATAAATAAGAAATTATTCAAATAATTCACAATTTTTAATTGGCTTTAAAATTTTGTTTGTTCAAGAAATAACATCTTACAATTTAACACCAGTTGTTTGTTATATTCAAATATACCAGCATGAACTGAGAAAATCCAAACACAGCTGTGTTTGAGAAGAAAATACCTAATTAGAACCGTACGAATTAAAACCTGACATGTATGAAAGCCTCATTCGTTTTCGGAAACGAACCGAACCGAAAACGAACCGAACCGAATGAAACCGAATGCGTGTGAAGCTAGCCTAATAATGATACAGTGTTTGGTGAGATGTGGTACCAGTGGTCACACCACCAGTATCAATTTGTGATAGCTAGCTTTATTGTTTTGTTTGCATTTTGAATAAATATCACTACATCTGACCAAAAACTGTGTCAGAAGTCAGAAGAAGTGTGACCAGTTGTCACACCAGTATGTTGCCACACGAGATGACACCAAAGGTATTGAAAAATGTTTGTCTTTTCCAAAAAAATTGAGATACAGTAGAGATACATATTTGTCTTTTCATAATAATACTAAGATGAATTGGCCTACAGCTTTAGGTGGCTTCTGGGCCACCAGAAAGCTATTTTCAAACTCATTTAGAACACTTGAATTTTCAAGTAGTTACTCTTACAACGGGAGTAGCAAGCGCTTGTATCTCGAAAGCTCATCAGCGTGACCACAGAGTCGACCGCTTCCACTTAGATACGGTAAATTGAATTATGTGAAATGCTAAACAATTATGGTAGGTAGTGAGAAGAACAATAGGTAGTGAGAAGATTAAATATAAAAATTGAAGTATGTGAGTTTAAAATAAGAAAAATACTGAAGTAATTATTAACCTGGTAATCCCTCCACAACTTTTTGCGCCGAATAACCCTCATCCGCCTACCAATTTCTTCAACTGAGGATTTGTTATAGATCGATCACAAGAGAACACATTGTTCAGAATCGCAATTTAAATATAACTATCAAAGGGGTTCTGATGTGCATTGTAATAACAAAGTTGGAGATATGAATTTCAGAATGATCGAAACAAAATTACATGATTGATTACCAATGTCAGCTGCAACGAAGGGATGACTTCTTTGATGAACAGCTCGGCGCTATCCCTTCGCAGATTTGGTTGAGGCGAGTCGACCAGTTGGTAGAGGCCTTTTTGTTCATTACCAACGTGCAATTTGTAGATGATGAGATAACCACCAGACGTCTGTAAAATAGAATCAATTATATACAAGGTTTCACAAAAAACGAGAACTTTTTAAAACTCCAGAACTCTAGAACAAAAGTGGGAAACTCACATTGAAGCTGCTATAACAATGGAAGGAAAACACGAGATGGTGAAATAATACATCAGATTAAGGAGAATTAAATGCTCTACAAACGTACGATATGCATTCAGTTTTACAATGCATTGTTGGAGAGTTATGAGCCCTAAAAGAGCAAATAAGGATGAACACCTGTTATTTTAACAACTTTATACTTCCAAGAGCGAATATCTCGAAAATTGTTGGAAATAACACAAAACTTTATCATTTTTCCCAAGATATAAGCGTGTAAGCAAAAAATTGAAAAATACAAATCACCCTCATCTCTCGACAAGGGGTAGGAATGAGGACTCTTGATATGTTCACCTCCTAACTGGTCCCTACAAAGTTGCTAAGTCAAAAATTGAGTTTAAAACATTCCTTCCAAATTTCTTTGTCAGTTGGTCTATTGTTCCAAAACTGAATATCTCACATTCAACACTGAAGCTGCTGCAACAGTCGTGGGAAAGTGCATAAACTTGTAAAATTATACATTACATTGCAGAGAATTAAATACTCTAAAAGGTCATAATTAGCATCGATCTTTTTCATCGATTTTAAAAAATTATAAGGGCAAAAAATTGGAGGCAAACTTGTCTCTTAAAAAAATTTTACACTTTCAAAAGCAGATATCTCGAAAACTATAAAAATATATAGGAAAAGTTGTTGGATCAATATTGTAGGACATTATGTAAGCTTCAATTTTGAATAGAATAACCATGTCCGTAAGATGCATATTCTAGAAATAACTTTCGAGTTATATGCGAGAAACCAAAACATGGTACCTTTGAACCACCCACACTCCCTTGGCAAAGGAGTTAGGGGTGGGGTCTTTTTTTCATTTATTTATATAACTTCCAACTGTACAACACCAATTTCACATAAAAACCAGATACAAGCAGAAATACGTTTCATATGATTACCTCCTTACTACAATAAACAGAACTGCGGAGTCAAAAATTGTCTTCCAAACGTTTACTTCAAACCCCTTTTTTAGCATTCATTGCCTGGACTAATTGTAATTCCAATTACTAATTAACTGATTAAAGGCCGGTTTCCGAGCTCGGCATTTTTTGGCTAAGTTCTAGACTTTGAACAGCTGGAGTCAGAAAATTGACTTTCCGAAACGGGGCGTAGTCTCAGTTTTCATGTTAATCTTTATTTTCTCATTTCTATAATTGGAAACGTTTTTCCTTGACAAAATTAAACATTCCTAAATAATTCAAAATAGCTGAAATTTTACACTATTTTATCTTTATTTTATTTTGTGTTAAATTTTCTAGTTTTTCGAAATTTGATTTAAAAATTGTTAGTGGTTTTACTGCGACTACACCCCGTTTCTGAAAGCCAATTTTCTGACTCAAACTGTTTAAAGTCTAGAACTTAGCTAAATTCCGAGCTCGGAAACCAGCCCTAGATGATTTTATAATAAAGTATGATGATAATATACCATATACCTTATTGACTTATTTTATTGTCTCCTTTATAAAAATAAAGCAATCTAATGAATAAGAGTAAACAAATTAATAGAGAAACTAGATCAGTTTGGAACATGTAGATCCAATGCGCATATCTCAAAACAAATAATGGATTCGTTCCAACGGATTAACAAGACAGAGCGACATGCTTTAACAATTCAAAACTATTTCAACATGCTAAACGATACTTTAACGATTATTTAATTATGGAGTGGAACGGAACTATTTCTACTTATTATGAGTTTGTGAATTTAACTAATCAGTGTTTTCATAGCTTGTCACATTTAGGTGAGGCCGAGAAATAAATAGAAAAAGTCAACCAATCTTAGCTTTCAATGAAGACTCGATGAATTTAAGAACTCTATGGAAGCATGGTGAACGCATGAGGGAACGACGTCTCGGATAGAAAACCTCCATTCCATAACTTTTTGACCTTTAACCACCAAGTTCAATAAATAATAACTTATTTCAACACTTAGGCTCACCACCAGTGATCAATGATATCCCAGCGTTTTCCTGAGTGAGACTCCAGCCGGACATCAAAACCTGGTATTGGACATTAAATGTGATGTTCCGGCTGGTATGCCTAATTAGGACCCAATCTAAAACAGGTTTTAGTTAAAACATCGGGCTACTATCTGTTGACTTTCACCAGAAAACGTTGCGAAATATTTCAAAATTGATTTTTATCCTTCATCTCAATCCAAAACTTGTTTTTAAGGAAAAAACTAGAATTCTTATAACCGAGTTCTGAAATGAATTAATCATAAACATTAATTGATAGTTTAGATGACATGAGTTAAATTTGTTAGAAACATGTTAGCTAAGTAGTTGCCAGAAACATGTTAGCTAAGTAGTTGCCAGAAACATGTTAGCTAAGTAGTTGCCAGAAACATGTTAGCTAAGTAGTTGCCAGAAACATGTTAGCTAAGTAGTTGCCAGAAACATGTTAGCTAAGTAGTTGCCAGAAACATGTTAGCTAAGTAGTTGCCCGCTACCCGCTATCCCGTTTCTTTTATTGTTTGTCATTCGGAACTGCAACAAGAAAGCGCTCCTTGATTCGACTAGAGTCTCCTAGCAAGATGTGATTTTTAAAGAGGAATTCAACCTCCACCCGCCATGCACCGAAAAACTAGGGATCAACTCGCAAGTCCACAATTGTAATATGACCTGAACAAATCATACTATGAATCAACCTGGATTAACCATACTATGTGTAAGTATGGAAAGGGAAATTGTGAGTACTGAAGTTATCATACTCAAGTTTTTTTTTTAATTTCTATTGAAATCTAGTCTGAAAAGACTAATGAGCAATTTTTTGCTCATTAGCAAATTAGCATTTGCATAAATGTATTCTCTATTTATTTCCATCTGTAAACTGGTTGGCCGCTATGGCTTCGTATAAAATGAGCGCTGCTATCCAGAGATTGTCAGTTTGGTGTAAGGGTAAGCATTCCTGACTGGCAATTGGGAGGAACCGGGTTCGATTCCCGGGCTGGCAACTAATTTTTGGATAGTAGTTCTCATCGAATTTCCATCTAGCTGTTAACCCTGTTTTCAATGTCTGCAGTAGCAGAAGTCTTCGGGGTGATTTACAGCATTTATTTAGGATTTTCGTTAATTAATAATTATATATTATTTAGCATTTGAATAAATGCATTCTCTATTTATTTCCATCTATAAATAATAGTAATATGCCTATAAATAAATTATCATGTTACGTATTCACATTATCAACACTGCTTTTGACACTTTCACTCCACTGCACTACACAACTCGAAGGGTTTGGTCCGCTTCAATCAGCGCAGCATATGTGTCTTTTGAAAAGTATCTGAGCGATTTCTTCATTTTCATGCCGTTGGATCTTGTCTGCATGCTTGCTTGCAAAGCGCCCACTCTTTGTTGCAACAAACTCCACCTCCAGGTCTCTGTGAACGTCGGCGTTCCGGCTGAATCTTGGAGCATCGACGATGCTCAATACTTTGTTCTGGAACCGTTGAATTACATCGACATTGCTCTTGCTGGCACAGCCCCAGAGTTGGATTCTACACATCCATATGGGTTTCAGGGTTTGCTTGTACATGAGGATCTTCTTGTAGGTTGAAAGAGCAGAATTTCGTCCTATCAACCAGTAGATTTTTCCATACTTTATTCCTAGTTCTTCTCTCTTTTGCTTTCCAGCGCAACCTAGCATCCAGACATGCCTAGGTATTTGGCCTCGTTAGCAAATGGAATAGGTTTCCCATTAATGGATAGAGGAATTTGCTCGCATTTTCTGTTTGTAAAGTTATACTCAACATCTAAACAAAATCATTATAAAAAAATAAATAAATTTTTGGGGGTCGGCGTCTTATTATTATTATTCACGCTTTTGCGGATTATACAAATAAGAGAGGTATTTACATGCAACCTCCAATTCTTCTCTATTATTCAGATTGTTCTCATCAGCCTACATTTTAACTACCAGGTACATTGCAGTGTTTGACGTACTATACGTGCCGTATCTAGAAGAACTGATTTTTGCATTTTTTCTACTAGATTGTCTGAAACGTCAATCATTTTGCAGCATTCCACTGTTGTTTTTGGTATCAGCCCACCCACAGTTATAATAATTGGAAATATTTTTACCATGTGCAAGCCATATATATCTTATTATTATTATTATTTATAATTTATAAATTGAAATTGAAATTATAAATTATTATTATTATTATTATTAAATCATCTATTGACCACCTTTAAAAGGGTTTATGTAGATTCGTCAATCAGTCTAAACGATTAAAATCTTAGTCTTAGAATTTATCTTATCAGTCTTACTTGCTCGCAATGAGCCATAAATTCCACAATTTGATATACGGAGACATTCAATCATTCATTTTTATTATTGTTTTCAAACCCTTAACGTTCATCTCCTTGAGATGCGCAGGTAGAGCATTGAACAATCTTATACCAGCGCTTTTCACTCCCCGCTGATAAAGAGTTGTTCGATGAACCTCGTCTCTCAAGTTTTGCCTGTACCGAGTTCCGTAATTGTGAAATACCTCTTCTGTATTGAACTCATGTTGGTGTTTCTTTATAAAACAAAGTGTCTCGAAAATGTAAAGACTAGGCAACGGAAGGATTTTCAGTTCTTTAAAAATTGGCCGACAACTGGGTCTTCTTGTTTCTCCTGTCATTACTCTCAATGCCCATTTTTGCAGTCTGAATAACTCCATAACACCACTCGAATTCCCCCAGAAAACAATACCAAATGTCAAGAGGGAATTAAATATTGAAAAATATACCTGGCTGAGCGTTTCTTTCTTTAGCAGAAATTTCAAAATAATGTCAAATCGCAGAACTAAGTCTTCCTCCCAAATATGACAAATGTGGCTTCCATGAAATCTCTGAATCGATGACTATACCCAGTACTTTTATGTCTTTGACAGACTCAATGCTGCTGTTTCCAATTCTTAACTCGACCTCTCTTGACGTTCTGAATGGGATTTCTTTAGTCTTGCAATAATTTAATCTTAACATATTTGCAGCTAACCAGTTATCCAATTTCTGAAGTGCTCCTTGGCATTGTAGATCCATATTAGATTGACTGTAATTTTTCAGTAAAATACTAACGTCATCTGCGTACAAAACACAGTGAGCTGGCTCTAGGTGCGAGGGTAAATCATTTATACATAATAAAAAAAGTAAAGGACCCAACACGGTACCCTGAGGTACTCCACTTCTAGTTTTCAACCATTTAGATTTAAATATACTTGGGTGAGAATCAATAACAACCCTCTGATATCTATCTTCAAAATATGACTTAACCATTTGAGCACCGAACCCTGAAAACCATAGAATCTAAGCTTCACCAATAAAATTTCCTCATTTACTAGGTCGAAAGCCTTTGATAAATCTGCTATGACACCACAAACCTTTGATCTATTATCAACAGAAGTCAGGACTTCATTCATTAAAGAAAAAACTGCATCATTTATAGAAAAACCTGGCCTGAATCCATATTGCTTGGAAGACAGCAAACCAACCCCGTTCAAATACTTTTCATTTCATTTCATTTATTTATCGTCACATTACATCAATTTTTGAGTAACACTCATTTGACTGGTGACATGTCAATACTAGAACAAAATCATATTTAAAAGACTTAGTTCTAACTTCTTGAAAGTGAAATAAATGAATAACTCTATGATGTATCTCATCAAATTCACATGGAAATGAAAGTCACAAAAAGTTAAGTTACACTCTACAGCCCCTTTTCACAAATTAAAATTCGGCAGCAGAGTATAGGGCTTTCTCTACTAGCATTTTTCTGACTGTTAGTTTGAATTTGTTTATTGAATCTAGATTTCTGATGGCTGCAGGAAATTTATTAAAATAACTTATTCCAGAGTAGAATGGAGTTTTTTCTAGAGCTGTGTGCCTATGTACTGGGAAAGCAATGAGACTACTATTACGTGTATTATACCCGTGATTATCTGTGCAGAATTGAAATTTATCTAAATTCTGTTTAACAAAAACCAACAATTGATAGATAAAAATAGATGGCAGCGTTAGGCTACAATGTTTAGGTTTTTGAAGAATGCTTTGCAAGAATCTCTTGATCTCAATCCACAAATGACTCTTACTATTTTTTTCTGGATTATATAAACTTTACCGCTATCAACAGAATTTCCCCAGAAAATGGTTCCATAGCTCAGATATGAGTAGACATATGCGTAGTAGACGGCCAATAGGGTTCTTTTGTCTAGTGAGTGAGAGAGGGTGAGAATTGCAAAATAAGCTTGATTTAGTATTTTTGCAAGCACCTGAATATGCTCCTTTCAAGTGAAACTCTGATCTATTATAAGTCCCAAGAATTTTGTTGAAGAGGACACTTTAACACTGTCTTCAATTATTGGAAGATGTACTCTGTTCACTGCTGTTAGATTACGAGCAGAGCTAAATTGAATAAGATGGCTTTTATTATAGTTTAACGATATACCGTTTGCTTTAAACCACTTTGACATTGCTGACAGTGCACTTTTCAATTTACTTGCAAGAGTGATGTGATCGAGGCTTGTTGCCAGAGCAGTTGTGTCATCTGCATACATAATTAATCTTATATCAGGTGCAGCACTTGTCAGATCATTAATATATACTAGGAAAAGCAAAGGTCCTAGTACGGATCCTTGAGGGACTCCATTTGGGACTATAGCATATGAAGAAGATTTAGCGGAGAATTTATCTCCCACACATTGTTGCCTATTATAAAGGTATGAGCTGAACCATTTTAGAGCGGTGCCATGTATTCCATAAAAGCTTAACTTTTTCAGTAGAATCTCTTGATTCACACAATCAAAAGCTTTTGACAGGTCACAGAAGATGCTAGCAGCATTTTCCGCAGCACTTTCTCAATCGCCTCAATACTACATATTCGAATATTTTTGAAAATACTGGGGGATTTGATACAGAACGGTAATTTTCTAGTAGGACTTTAACTCCTTTTTTATAAATAGGAACAATTTTTGAGAGCTTTAGCTTAGAAGGTAGATACCCAGTCTGCATTGAACTATTGAAAATGTATACCAATGGCTTTAAAATTGAAAAGGCTGATTGTTTAACTAAGTAATTTGATATATTATAACAGTCATAGGATTTTTGTTTTTTAAAGACTTTATTATTTTCTAGAGTTCTTCAAAAGTTAATGAATCGAAAAAAATCCAGTTTTAATTCACTACTTTGGCGAGGGGAAATTGCAGAAGTTGTGAATATTATTCTTCTGTGTAATCTCTTTCTGGATAGCAAATGGGGTATTTATGAAATACTTATTCAAGAGTTCAGCAGCTTCTTCTCCTGTTTTGACAATCCCAGTATCAGTAGCTATAATAGTCCTCAATTCAGAAGTCTTACTCTTAGATAGTTCATTTCTGACTAATGTACATATGGCTTTTGTTTGATTATTATAACTATTTATAAACATACTAGCAGATATTTTTTTAGCTGCTTTTAAAATCTTCCTGTATATACTCTTATATAATTTATAATAGGATGAAAAGTTTAAATATCGAATACCAGTTTCCGTAATGATATGGATTATTGAATCTCTCATGATTGGATTCTTTAGAAGACAGTTCATTGTTTTCAACCTATCTCCAGATACTTTTAGACCCTGCGTAATCCATGATAGCTGTCGTTTTTCATAGATTTTGCTGGTCTTTCTGGAACAGAGCTATTACAATGATTAATATATATAGACAAAAAGTTGTTGAATATATTTTTTATTAAATTATTACTGACACATTATCTGTTGCAGATAGTTGATAAGTATACTAAAGATATTTATTGAACTCATAATAAGGAATCGTTACCTAGATTTTTTAGGACTGTATAGACTATTAATATTGAGTTATAATATACTATAAGAATAAATGCAAGAATTAAATCAGTTTCAGCTACTGTAACAAATTTAATAAATAACCCAATTTATAAATAAATAAATGTTGGAAGCTCAACTTTTCAAAATATGCAACAGAGACCCAAGTGATAGCGGATTAGTTGAAAAATAATTAATATCAATAATAATTTTGAATGGTTAACTTATGAACTTAAATTAGGTGCAAGAAATGTGGGATAATATAAAGAGCACAATAAATGACGCTGTTCAAAGAAGCCTCGGGGAGAGGAGAAGGGAAAGAAATAAAGAATGGTATGATGATGAGTGTAAGGCCATCAGACAGAAAAATGAGGATATAAAGCTGATGATGCAGTGATACCAGGAGGATCAGTGCTAAATATTCTAATAGTCGGAAAGTAGCCAATAAACTTTGTAGGAGAAAAAAGAGAGAAATCATGAAGAAGCTCACAGAGGAATTGAATGAAAAAAAAATACAAAAATAGAAAGTTATATCAAGCAGTCAAGAGAGTGAGAAAAGGATTCCAGCCTAATTTGATTGCATGCAGACATGAGTGGAAGAGTTCTAGGTGAGGAGGAAAAGATCATGGACCAGAATGATGATGGAGAAGAAATAATCACTTTTGCAAGTGCAGATCCCCTTATCCTTCCCACAGCATTGAAAGAAGTAGAATAAATAATAAAGAAGATTAAGAATAATAAAGCAGTTTGTCAGAGACACCATACCAGCTGAGTTGCTCAAGTATGTAGGAATGAAAATTGGAAGAGCTGTATATACCTTACTTTTGTGGATATGGAAGCAAGAAAAATGCCTGAACTTTAGACTGAAGGTAGGCTATAATAATGTCCCATCTATAAAAAAGGTGACAAAATGGTAAGTAGCAACTACAGAACTTTCTACAGGCATAACTTTACTCTGCACATCATAAAAGATTTTTTCATCACTGCTGTTGAACCGATTAGGGGTCTATTGCAGAAGAAAAAATAGGAGATCATCAGTGTGGTTTTAGGCAAGGAAGAAGCACCAAGTAGACTAAATATTTGTAATAAGGCAGATCATGGAAAAATGTTACGAATATGATAGGCTTACAGATTTGCATATGCTTTTTATCTACTTCCACTAAGAATTTGATAGCATCAATAGAGACAGAATCAAAGCAATCAATCAAATTCTTTATTTACACATTGTTGTACAAAAAGTTAATTGTATCAAATAGTGTAACGTCAAAATATGAAATCAAAACATGAAAAATATAAGCTAAAAGCTTCAAAAACACGTGATACAATAGTTACAGAATATGTCGAATGAATTTTATTAACTTTTCACTGCTTATTAAAGTCAAAATCTAGACTTTGTTTCTGTGAGACAATAATGTTATGAGCTTCTAACCTACCGTAAGCAAACTTTGGTTTACATAGCCTATAGCTAAGCTACGTAATTAAAAGTACAAAAAAAAATCTTACCTTTCCAAAATAAACTGATAAGGTGTCATCAGTCAAAATAGCAAATAATATTTTATCCCTATTACAAAGGATTTGACGAATTGAGCAAGCATTTAGATTAGGTACATTTAGCACTTTGGACCATCCTACAGGAAAATACATTTTTACGTGTCTATAATTATTATGTTTATTATCATACACAGCTTCATTTTTAAATCAATCCTAGCTCTAACATTTTCAACTTGAATTGAAAATGTAAGTTGGATAAATTAGATTGACACTAATTTAATCAACATGATTCTTCTTGTTGTCGTGTACATTTTCTTTGGTTATGGTACAGTACAGAGGCACAGAATTGGTACAGAATGGAAACTTGTAATCAAACGCCTATCTAACCAATGCTTTTTACATGACGCCAATACTAAACACGTCGAGTAACCTTGGGAAGTTCCAATCCTGGTCTTCTGATTGGCTCGTGGCAGTGAATGAGATTAATTGATCCGGATCATTAAAGTGATCCGGACCTACCATCAATAATAATTATTACCTTAGACCATTTATAGAATAGACACGCTAGGAAGCCTAGCCTCTGAAGCCAACATCAAACTGCCAAATCCGCCCACCTTGACGTCACAACCAAGCTAACAACAATTTAGGAAACTATAAATACCAGGTACGCGCAGTCGCCATTTTGAGTCACAGAAGAAGGAGCCAAATTCAAATTATATCCGTATATGCTATGTTGTATGGTTTTGGACAGAATTTATATTGACATCACTGAAGGACTGAAGTGGCTTATAAAATTGATAAGAATATTTTCCTGACAAGGATGGATACATTAAAAAAATGAACGTATTGTTCAGAACAAAATGGAATGATTTGTATGAAATTAAACAAAACCCGGTACCATACAAAACTAGTCCTTCAACTCTGTGCCTCAACATTATTAGTTTTGGAAAGGTGCAGTCTTCAGAAAAAAGTTTCTATCAATCATAATTAATAGTCTACTCACTACTGCATGGATTATTATTAGATGTGGAAATTACCAATACCAGAGTAGGCCAGTAAATTATTCATATCAGTCCAATTTTGGATGAGAAAAAGATATAGGCCTAGGCTTTACTACTGTGGCTTGCACAAGCTTAGAAGACTTGCTGTTACCAGTGTATTGCAATAGTGAGTCTTCTAAGACACTAGGATCGGTATTTTTCGAAGACAATATTAATATTCATTATAGAGAGTTCATGATATCAAGGAGAATTTGTAAGTAAGCCTATAAACTAGGTAGTGATAATAATGTAAACCAAGCTACTGCTCAGCTTCAAAACTCACCTATATTGGGTTCCTTATAATAGGCATGGTAGCCTACAGTTTGTAAGTTCACATTATAATTGTCAATGTGATATTGTTTTGAGATAATCAATTAGTAAAATAGAAAAAGCTTTCAACGTAGCGAATGATAATTTTTGTGAAAGTACCTAGACAGTACCGTACACAGTGTCTTTGACTCATGAAAAACAAATCAATATAATAATGCTCACAAACAGCTCATGTAAGAGTAAAAATGAAAAAATAGACCTTCGCAAATAGACCGCATGATTACATACCAGTCAGAATCAACAACCACGTGATACCATATGCAAACGAGGCAAAATATGTTGGCATTACTCTGGATGACAAACTTCGGTGGAAAAACCATGTTAAGAATAATTTGGATGAGCTCAACTACAAGTACACTAGAATGTATTGGCTGATAGGAAGGAATTCAACCTTATCAACCTACAATACAGACAAAGTCTGAGGCCTGTCTGGTTGTATGGTGCGCAACTGTGGGGCTGTACAGCAGAGAGCAATATTGGCATCATCCAACCACTCCAAAACAAGTTTCTCCGAAATGCTGTCAATGCTCCATATTTCATCAGGAACGCCGACCTTCATAGAGACCTTCAGGTGGAGACAATCAAGGAGATGATTGTGAAAACAGCAAGGAACTATGAAGAGGCTCTACATCACAGCCAAAATGTTGAGGCAATCCAGCTTTTGGACAACTCAACATTAATGAGGAGATTGAAAAGGAAGAAGACGACAGCTCTGGTGTAAACCACCAGGAGTGCTTAGTGAAAGTGGAAAAAATTAACATATCTGTTTGTGCAGTTATTATGAATGATCTAATTCACAACAAGGAGAAGCTAGTACAAGACTCTTCTTTTAAATGACTTGAAGTATTAATTTAGGATAGAAATAAACTGATCGTTAGTCCTAGTACTAGTAACAGTGATATTCAATTAAGAAAAAATAATTAAACTGTTATACAAGACTTTAATTGCTCAAACACTTCCAAGAACCTTTCCAAAAAACCAATAATCTTGAAACTGAATGTTGTTTGAAGCTGATGACTTTAGCTCCACTAATGGCTACAGACCTAAAATTACTAATCTCATTTTCTTTGCTTGATTTACAATTAGGAGTGATTTTAGCTTCTTTCCAGATGAGAGGGAATTCATTGCTTCTAATTGACAAATGAAATATTTACAATAATGGCAAGATTAGTTCTTTCTTCAATTCTTTGAAGAAATAGTGTGTGTACCATCTGGAACACTACTTCTATAGTGAGGTCCACGCTATAATGGCAGTATTTGATCAACTTTGATGTTGTTATCCTTGTCTATTATTCCACAAAACACATAGTACTATCGTTTTCTAGCTCCATGAAATTGCCAAATCAGTTTTTAATATAATAAATCAAGGCAGACAAATGACAACACTGTTCTCCTATCTTCATCCACTGTCATTATAACGTGGTCCTCACTATATCATTCTTCAAATATTTGAAAGGTGAAAGTGTTAACTACATCTATCTCACTCACTTCTCCTAAATTGAAACCTACAGCTTGAAAAAAAATATCATTATCTTTGAGTAATTCTTCAATATTACTATGGTAATAATTATTTACTATAGTAGAGGTTGCAGCTTCGTTGTAAACTAATTTGAAAACGGTTTGACTTATTTTAGTGAAAAAGAGTAACTGAGTATTTATAAAATAGATTATAGTACCCTTTTCTGACAAAGCAATACAAGCAGTTGAAACGAATGCTATACTTTGACTCAAAATGGCGACTGCATGTACCCAGTCTTTATAGTTCCTTAGGTGTTTGTGGTGTTTAACTTACATTGTTGTTATTCATTGTTATTATTGTTGTTAGCTTGGTTGTGACTTCAAGGTGGGCTGATTTGGCAGTTAGATGTTGGCTTCATAGGCTAGGCTTCCCAGCGTGTCTATTCTATAAAAATGGTCTAAGGTCGAAGTCGTACATGTACCGCAACCTCCAATGAACACAATCAATGAGGATCGTAGAGACGAAAGAATAGGCTATCCCTTTGGTAGACTCTGACGACACTTTTTTCCCGCACTAGCCATCTTGGATTGCCATAATTCAAACTATGTCATTCCAATTTATGCATTTTCTCATCATTACTTACAAATAATGACTATTATCAATGGCTCTAGTTGAAAATACGTGACGAAACTGAAAATACCAATGCTTTTATTTATATACTTATAAAATTCGAATATCACTGACTTCTCACTGATCATGATTTGTGGAAAACTACTGTAGTGTACGTATGGATTGCAGTGATTGGAGTATAGCTTCTTTATAGGCCCTAGGTGCTCACTAAGGAATAATATTCCCAGGATATTTTTACTCCACGTTATGATAGTTCCAAAGGATTCAAAATAGACCATAAGCATTGATGCATTAATACAGTGATGTTGACAAAAGCCATATGGTATGATTTTTTCAAACTTTTTAATCATTTATTCTTGATTTATTTTTTTTTCTACAATTAAGCACAGATTGGGAGAGAAACTAGTTGAATGCTTTGTAATGCTAATACCATTTATGTTAGAAGTATGATGTAGGATAAAATAAAAATAGAGATTCACCAAAACATAGAATATGTTTCCAATTCTGACGAAAATCTTTGAGTTTTATTGATGCTAGGATTTACCAAAGTTGGGCAAATAGAATCTGACAATGTTCAAAACATGCACTGGCTCACACTGGACTGGAGTAAATCACCCATAGGTGATTTTGTTTTGTTGATGGGATTACGAACCTGTGTTTATGTCCTCAATGGATTTGAACCCGGGCCTCGGAATCATAAAGCCAGCATCAATTGACTACAGCCACTCCATAAATCATGTTTAAAGTTCAAGTTTTACTTCTGTGCAACTGTGCATATGTGTTATTTAATCAGGAACATAGGTGTAGTTTGTACTGTAATCTTGGCTTAACTTACTTTGAAATAATTGAACACGTTTTGATTCTGCATGGTACAGAATACATTCAAAACGTCTTAATATAGAATAAAAAATACCACAATTATTACAGATTCACAATGGAAAATATTTGGCTACTATGAATTGATTCATTGAAGATGTCATTCCCAACAGAAGTTGTCAAATTTGATTTAAAGACTTTACTAATAGTCTAGGCAATGAATGCTCAAAAAAGGGTATAGAGGGAAAAGTTGGGAAGACAATTTTTGACCCCACAGTTCTGTTTAGGGTAGTGAACATATCAAAAGTCCCCACCCCTACCCCCTGTGCTAAGGGGGTGGGGTTTGTTCAAAGGTACCATTTTTTGGTTTCTCACATAAAACTCAAAAACTATGTATCCTAAAGACTTGACTGTCATATAACAAATTAAAGCTATCATAATTTCCTACAATATTAATTTCACAACTTTCTTCATATCTCCTCTGGTTTTCGAGATATTGGCTCTTGAAAGTGTGACATTTTTGAAAAAGACATGTTTGTCACCAATTTTTACTATTTTTGCTCTTATAACTTATGGAAAATTGTTGAGAAAAATCTATGTTGATTATGAGCTCATAGAGCATTAAATTCTTTTCAATTTGATATATAATTTCACACTTTTATGATTTTCCCAACACCTTTTGAAGCAGCTTTAGTGTTGAGTGTGAAATCTCCATTTTTACAACAATAGACCCATTGACAAAGGAATTTGGAGGGAATGTTTTAAACAAAATTTTTGACTTTGCAGCTTTGGTGAGACTAGTTAGGAGGAGAAAATATGAAAAGTCCCCATTCCTAAATGTAGCTTGATAAATTCTCTACACATTTTGTTCAATGAAATTTCGTGATATTCCCAACAGTTCCCGAGAAATTCGCTCTTGAAGGTGTGTGATTGTTGAAATAACAGGTTTTTTATGCAATTTTTTCCTTTTTAAGGGCTTATAACTCTTCAACAATGCATCATAAAAACTTATGCTTATTGTAGGTTCGTAGAGCATTGAATTCCCTTTGAAATGATGTATTATTCCACTAGTTCAAGTTTATTCTGTTTATAGTTTATATAGTTTTACTGTTTATTCATCCCATATATGTTTATTATTCGTTTTAATGTAATATTATATGCTCCAACTAGATACTGAAGCTATCTGTAATATCAGAATGAATTCATGCACAATGAATAACATGATTCTATGAATAGATTATTGGTAAAATTATTGATAAACAGAAAATGAAAATTTAGTAGAAATAGTATGACCATGAATAACTGCAGTGCAAGTGCAATGTATAGGTCAAACCAAGATGGCCGAAAAGACGAGCAGGTCAGAATGCGCGGTGACAGCCAAACTTTGTTTTGCCTACTCCATGATCCTCCTTGGAGGTACAGCAGGCAGGCATACCAACACCAACACTCAACACATGAGAAATAAAATCAGGGTTGGTGTACCTGTAATGAAGAACCTCAGAACTGCAAGATTTCAGATCTGCAAGACACTATACAGAAGGAGTGCCTCAGATCTGCGAATTTCAAGTTGTCTAGTGTACGAATATAACCTAAAGGCTCAACTCACACTACCTCGATTCAAATCATACGACTCCAGTCGGGGATACTCTCGACCTCAAGTCCCATAAGGCTCAACTCACACTTACGCGACTCAGGTCAAAAAGAGAATTGTCATAATCCACTAGATAATAGCAAATAATAGACTCACCAGCCAATAATGAATAAATTTCCTCCTTTTCAAATATTTTAAAACATATGCCTTCAAAAACATACTCATGTTCGTAATTATCCTCCATATTTGCATTTGGGCCTACCTCTTTTGATCTGACTGCAGACCAGAGCAGATACGCTCTGACAGACTGCAGACCACGCGAAAACTATCAACCAATAGGAGCGGGAGAGCTAGGATTCCGGGTGAACCAGCAGCTTCTTTGTCTCAGATACAGAGTAACGGCCAGCAACGGTCACAGTTATCACATTGTTATTCAAAAGTACTCTTTGAGTATCTATAGTGAGGTCCACGTTATAATGGCAGTGTGTGATTAGCAATGGTGTTGCTTACTATACCAGATGATTGCATACCAACAAGATTCAACTTCCACATCATAAAATGGATATTCATCTCTTTTCTGTATATGGCTACTTGTAATATAGATATAGAGAAAAGTAAAAATCTCAGTACCTTTTTTGAAATATATCATCACAACATGTTTATGTCATTTTCAAGTGATATGAAGTAGATAAATAAATACAAACAAAAAGAAGAATCAATACAGACTAGAACTCAAAATAGTCAAGGAAATGTAGGAAATAAAGAATATATTTGTGTTCCATATATCACAATATTTAATAAAGCTATAAGAAAAACCTTTACAAAAAAATAAATTCATCCTAGGTTATAGGACAACAAATAATGCATTCGAACTGATAAAAAAGAAATCAGGCCATAATTTTACAGATATAAATTCCAATATGAAAATACTAAATTATAGTAATAAAAGTCGAAAAATGAATGTCAAAGAAGAATTTCATAATTATAAAGCAGCAAAATCAAACAGAGATAAAATAATAAATTTAATCCAATTAGACACCAATAACCCCATTTTTAATGGAATCATGGGAATATAAACCAAAATTTACAGTCCTAGTTCATAAAAACATATGAATACACTAACATATGATCAAAATAAGAATCTTCCAGCAGTTCATTCATTTACTTCATATCACTTGAAAATAGCATAAATGTCCGAAACATGTTGTTATAAAATATTTCAAAAAGGGTACTGAGATTTTTATTTTCCTTTATATTTATAAAATGGATATGTTTAGTTCTAGAAAATGAATCACATGTTTATGTTTTGTTCTAAAGATGACGAATAAATCTAAAGTATTATGTGAAAGGGTTAGTGGTTAGGTTTTATTTAGATTATATTTAATAATGTTTCATAAGGATAGGTTGGGTTTTGCTTTGAAATTGCAATAAGCTAGAAGGGGCTAGGGTCCAGGTAGAGTTGTTTTTTGATGTTTCAAAGGTGAAAGGATAAGTTAGGGGGTTTGGATTTTGCTTTGAAATCAAAAATATTAAATGTAAAAGGATTGGAGGTTAGATTTTTTTCAGGTTATATTTGATAATGTTTCATGAGGGTAGGTTAGGTTTTTGCTTTGAAATTGCAATATGCTAGAAAGGGTTAGGGTCCAGGCAGAATTATGCTTTTTGATATTTCAAAGGTGAAAAGCTAGGTTAGGGTGTTAGGATTTTGCTTTGAAATTGCAATATGCCTGAATGGATTAGTGGGTTTTACCAAGAGTTATGTTCATTAATGTTTTAAATGTGAAAGGGGTGTTTTTGCTTTGAAATGACAATATGCTGACTTAGTTATGGTGTTTTCAACATCACTCAAATAACAACCGTTATATTTTATTAATTGTATTATTCAAAAGTACTATTCCTTTTATTGAATAAAATGATAATATATGGATTATTATATTGAATTTAATGATAAATCATCAACAGGTATGCCATCTGCATACCAATATACCATCTTCCTTAGATATTGCATGCTCATAATAACCGCGAT